>NW_015554139.1:1571492-1599963 GCF_001515605.1 Sinocyclocheilus anshuiensis
TTTTTTAAAAAAAAAAAAAAAAACACAGGCCTGGAGAACGCATGGAGTTACGAGTTATGACCTCTGGTATGACTGCACACAAAGTAATGGAGGATATCACTGCCGTGGGACTAGTGATGCTGGTGAGTTCAAACAGTCTTTAAAAAGTCTTAGATTTTAAAACTGAGTCTAATATTCCATAGTTCCATAGTTATTTAAAAGTTCCAAATGGGCGCATCAACAGTACAACAACGAAATGTGTTCTTATTTGAGAAAGAGAAACATATGACTTAAGAATAGTATATGTTTATACTATCTATGTAAGTGTTCATTCTGATTTTCCGTCTGTGTTTCTCTACAATCTGTCAGACTGGCTTCAAGCAGTTCAAGCCCTCATGGTCCTAGCCACCATTTTCAGCCTGATCTCATTCATCATCTTCCTCTGCCAGCTCTTCACTCTTGTAAAGGGAGGTCGCTTCTTTTTCACGGCCGTCTTCCAGGTCCTTGCCAGTAAGTATTTCCTCTCCGGGTCTATTAGATCCCATTTCTCTTGTCCCAGCTGAAGGACCCCGTCTACATGTTTTTATTCTTTCTCTTTCTGTCTCCCGAAGGTCTGTTTGTGATGAGCGCGGCCATCATCTACACGGTGATGAGTCCAGAGTGGAAAAATGAGAGTGATGGTTATGGATATGCCTTCGTCCTGGCCTGGCTGGCTTTCCCTCTCACACTCATCAGTGGCTTCATTTACATTGTCCTGAGGAAGAAAGAATGAGTGTTCAGCCCTCAGGGATTGTTGTAGAACTGAGAACACTACTCAGATGACAGACTCTAACCTAACGGCCGTCTCCTCCAAGCCTGAATATTTAGACCTAATGTGATCAAAGAAACTGACAATTCATGAAGATTGAATACAGCAAAGACAGTGTGCATGACGAGTGTACACTGGTGAGCCTATTTATATCACATTTATATGGCTTTTTTTTGTAAATAGTAATGCTATGAAGTGTCAATGAAGGCCCTGACTTTTTAAGAATTAGGAGGAGAGATATAGGAAAAGTATCAATCTCTTTTTGTTTTGTGTGTTATAATCAAATATCTTGTTTTAAAATGTCATAATAAATTGTATTTGTTGACGTCGACTTGAAATTTCTCTTATGTCCAAATTCCGGAATAATAAAACAGAATGGTGTTGTTATGTGTTTGAAAAGTCTTGGAAATGGTGCTATGTATTTACCATTGCTGAACGTTATAGCTAGATATACCTTATAGGCTCAAATGGTGTGTTAAATCTCACAAAAACATTTTATAACGCATATTTTACCTGTGATTATATCACTTTATGAGATGTCGTCTTTCTGTATTATTTTTTGTTTGTTTAAGAAAAAAATAAATATCTAATTTTTTTCCTTGTCTCAATTTTCAATACTTCAGGAAGATCAAATGTGCGTCCCAAATCACGTACTTATGCACTATTCTATGACGTTTATAGCATAAACAGTGCGAGTAGTGTGTTCACACTGAAAATGTCCACTTCCACTGAAAACACTTCATGTCCAGCATTCCACTGTCTCAGTGTCGCAGCTTTAATTACGTACCGAAGGGTGAGGGGCTGTCGGACTCCGATCATGAGTGACAAAATAACCGTATATAATTCATACACTACATGGTTGAGTACATAATGCATAAGAACATAGCGTATAGTGCGTCATTTGGGATGCAGCTCAAGACCTATGCAAAGTGGGCACAATTAGCATTGAGGTGCTGCATTATACAGTAATAGAGACTGTTTGAAGTGGTAGCTATCCTTTGGTGTCCAGCTAGAAATGCAATGTAGACAAATCTGAAAAGTCAAGTAAACCCCTCCCAAAGGGGAGCACAGAGACTGAGGTCAGGCTTTCAGTCAGTGGAGGAGAAAAACAGATGTGACACAGTGATGACTTTTCATGCGCTACATGTGAGTCATCTCAGAGTCTGGAGGATCAGAAACCAAAACGCGAGTAAAGAAAAGTCTGTGTTTAAAAGTTGTCTGTCTGAATGCAGTTATTGACAGGACTAAACAAAACTATTTGTTTTTAAATGCGCAAGTTTCAGTGTGAAATGAAAACCGGAATTACATTGGGAGATCTCAGAATAACAATAAAACATTCCCAGCATTCTTATGAAATCATGAAGCTTCATTTGAGATGAGGGCCGTGACTAGGCTGTTGGGTTATAGTCCTGAATGTTCTTTCAAGCCACCTTATTTTGCAACACGGAAGTAAGCAATTTGTGTGTGTATGTCACCACAAAGATAGTAATACCACTATTTTTGAACTAGTGGGGACATTTGTTTGGTCCCCATGAGGAAACAAGCTTATAAATCATACTAAATAAATTTTTGGGAAAATCTAAAAAATGCAGAAAGTTTTGTGTGAGAGGTTTAGGGGTTGGGCTAGCTAGGGTAAGGTAGAAAATACAGTTTGTAGAGTATAAAAACCATTATATGGAATGTCCCCAAAACATGGAAACCAGTGTGTGTGTGTGCATAATAACAGCATAATCAAGCATAATAACGCATAATAATTACTATTATAGGCCAATACCAGATAGACAATAAAAATAAACAAATAAAACACTCTTGTTTGAGATTTATAGGCCTATACATAGCCAGCAAACATTCATCCAGTAGCCGTTGTTGAAATTTGTGATCTATTCCTAATATGGCCAATCCTACAAATATTCATTTTCATGTAAAAACTACAGCTGCAGAATCAGCAATCTAACAGTCAGAACGAATTACTGTAAATGCTGACATTTAAACCTTATCATATAACTCGCTAGTAAGGGGTATCTGTTTGAAGAGACCAAATGAATGAATGAGTCAATAAAATAAATAGATACAAAATATTTGATAATGCATTAATAATTATATATTAAATAATAATATGAATAATAATAATATAACCAATAAATAAGACACACACACCACACTCTTCACATTTCAGCTGTTTTAGAATTGACGACTAGATGGCGCCAGACACTTGTTTGAAGCTTCGATTGCTGTCAGAGATATGGAAATACTGTAGATAACATCATTAGTTAAAGTTTAAAGTGGATATCACCTAAAAGTCTAAAACAGTGATGAGATGTTAGCTCACAATTTGGTGGGGTTTTACATGCCTCAAAGTTGTCTGGTAATGTTCACCAACATTGCATGTCAAATCCTTTAATAATTATTATCATAAGTAGTAGGATCAGTGGTAAGTTTTATTTTTATCGTACTTTTTATAAAACAAACAAAAAAAAAACACTTCTCAATAAACACCACTAGATAGATTATAACAAATTACTCAATGTGCAAAACCACTCACACAAAAACCAGCTTCTATGCCACGACCTTCCACAAGTTATCCTAACATTCACATCAACCCTCCGACACACCTCACAGACACAGATGTGATTCAACACTTTCTAAAAGCATCATTTGTTTTACACACACTTGAGTAACCACCCAGTCTGTTTCTTAACACAAAACATGTACCATCAAAAGTGCTCAACCAAGGCAGAGCGTGCTGATAACATTTTGGTAATGTGAAAAAACACTGGGGGGCCATAATGGTCTCACAGCTCCATTTCAAACATGGTTAACCTTAGAGATTATTTATCACCTAGTGGGTCATGAGGGCCGAACAGTATTTACAACAGGACATGGAGACTTTCATCTGGGAATCAGTGAGGTGTATTTGAGGGGTTAACAATGAAGAGGACATTGGGTATGTTTGATATAGCATACCACTGTTACTTTTTCTGCAGTACTGTGCACATTATGCAACTTTTGTGTATGCTTAGAGTACCTAGATGATCTACTACATTTGTAAATTAGGCAGTATATTTGCTTAGTTATTATAATGGTGTCCATGGGCGTTGCTAGGCCATTTTTAGGGGGGCTATAGCCGGCGGCTATATAAACGGCGGCAGACTTCGATCGACTCCTTGCCGTCTTTCAGCATGTTCTTTTTCAATCCGCAGACCGCGGCGCAGAGCGAGAAACAGAGGACAAGGTGTGTGTTTATCGATAGATTGTTATAATATTTGCATCTGTGCAGTTCTGTTCTTTGTCATAAATACAGTTTACAAAATATCAATGGGTTCCCCATCTACTGTAGCCGAAGTTTTCGCTGCGTTCACCCCTCATCACACCATTTTTTTCCTCCAGTGAAAATGAAGCACATATGAACGCATATAATATATATAAAACGATCGTGTTGCCATTTTCATTTGAAAATGTAACTTTCAATGTAATACATTTTCCAGTGCATGTGGCAAAGAGATTTGCATACTTGAGCTAAGGAAAGAGGGTTGTACTAGAAATGCAAACAGTAAAATTTTGTGTGTGAACAGTAAACAGGTGTGTGTGTGAGAGATCATGAAGACTTGTATTTAGCTTATTCAGTTATGTTATACCTATCTATGCAATACAGTGAAATATACTGCACTTTTTGGTATATAAATTTAGCATACCACCCCAATTAGTCATATTAGTCAATTAGTAAACATTTTTTATTATATATATATATATATATATATATTGAGCCCCCCTAAAATGAAAATCCTAGAATCGCCCCTGATGGTGTCATATTGTCCTAGGAAGTTCTTATTTACAAGTTGGGAAGTCTCTATGACGTCAGGAGCTTTCAGATCACTTTGGTTGGAGCAAGTTGGCCATGTACCTTTTCTACATCGTTTAACAAGATTTTTCTTGTTCAACAAATTGTTGAATAAAGAATGTGCATCTGATGTTTTTGCTTTTTCAGTTTATTAAGTGGTGTAAATTGAACCGTTATATATTCTATCGTAATCGTTCAGTACTATGGTATTTTGTACATGCAACTTGGGCTTTTTGTAAATGAAAAAAATAAAAATTCAAAAACGAAGGGCTTAAAGAAAAATTCCCACTTTGTGCTAACATTCATGTACGTTCAACTCAGCTTCTGTTGGTCAGTCCGTGCAAACAACTGGAACCCGTTGTGAAATCAGCTTGGGAAAATTGTTCGCCTTTTCGCAAAACTCTCAAATCAGGTGAATTCTTATTGAAATGACTGGATTCGCCAGCGAAACAACAACAAATGTGATCGCACTTTATGTCATTTTACGTCTTTATGGTATCCCATATTCAAAGTTGAAACACAAAGCTAGTTTTCTTTTTTTTACTACATTCATTCTTTCCTTTATGGTTAGGCGTTTAGATATGTTAACTTAAAGCCCCATGAACGTTTCATCATGTGCTTAGCAAACATCTTGACATGGAGTTGAAGTAGAACGGGACCTCTGAAGGACCCAGTGTGTTCTTTCTTCTCCTGTGATCCCTCCTCTTTGATCCACGCTGGCCCACGTCAGCTGAAGGAAACCTGAAAAGAGCATCTCCGGTCAGCCGGGAACCCTCCCCTCACCGCCCCCCTTTCAATGTATTGCCTTTTCATCCCAGGCGTCCGTGTCCTGGAACAAAAGCAGTCCATTTAGATCTTAGTAAATGATACAGAAAATGGGAAAACCACGTATCAGGCCTGATTTCATCATGCCCATAAATCTCAGACAAATCAAAGCCCAGCCCCTCTTTGTCTTGCTAATACACATTAGGGTGCGGCTGGCTGGTCGCTTTGACTGACAGTCGAGTGGCTACAGATGCAGATCTCAGACGCCTTTGAACTCTGACCCGCCACTGGAGTGAGTGGAGGAAACTCTGAACACCCAGGAATCTCTCTGCTCCACTTCCAGCCTCCAGGGAACTGAGACATGGATATCTGAATGCTGATGGGGAGGAAGATAAGGGACAAAAACGTCTTGGAGTTTGTCTCCTCAAGCTGGAGATAAAGGGAGAGGGATAATAACCCTGCTGCCGGCAAGGATCGGAATGCATTTCATGAAGAGCGTGGAGAAGAGGCTTTTTCAGAGGCGCTAAATAACCCATCTTGCAGACCCTCACTTTCTTTTCTTCTGGATGACCTCTTCGCCTTCCGATTCAGTTCGCGATTTAGGCAGCGCTGAAAGGGGACAAAGCGTTCCTCCGCAGCCAGCTAAATTGAGTGATCTGGGGAATGTTTCTTGCAGCCGTATTCTTTAGCTTTATGACTTTTAAAAGCTCTGAGGAGCTTTCTGTTCTACAGACAACACTACAGGCTCGTCCTTGCAAGTAATGGAAACAAATGGCCTAATTAACAGGTGTTTTCCAGCCCCAAAGAAATGTTTAGTTCTAATTCGGATTAAACCTAAAACAACGACTTTGCCAGCTCAACATAAGAGGGAGGACTTTTTGCAAGCTTGATAAACTACATCAATTATTTGAGCTATTTTATACATAATGAGTCTGCCATCAACACATTACATGACTAAGTTGGTGTGAAAAGGAAACGGCGGATAAACACGGTTGTTTTTCTCCACACCTGCATTCACACCTCACACATTCTTATTTTGTCTCAGGTGGACTTTCTCAACTTCTGCTGACATCTATGCATCATCAAAACAAAAGACTGGATGTCTCTGAATGTGCATACTTCCCTACTACATAATAAGCAAAAAACTGATGTGAAGTGAGTAGTTTGTCCGAATTCACATTAGAAACACTAGGTGAAAAGTACCCGGATTACCCTTCTACTTCCAGCCAGATTCTGATATTTTATTATCCCATGAGTCCATGCAGAAGAGTTGTGAATGGCAGTGAAGCATTGATGCTGTAGGTCACATGATAATGGTAAGAATACAAACACAGATTTTATACCACACACATTCATACTATATAGACCACACTTATTAAAGGCCTCAAAGTAATTACTTATTCTATGTCTACCTACTCAGACATTATGCCATTTTGGACGCAGTCACAGTATAACACATTCAATGATCTTAGATTAGGTTGTTTGGTGCAATCATACAAACTAACTCTCTGTTTTGTTCTTGCACGACTGCAGCAGAATGAAGAGAAATGTTGAGCACGGCTCTTACATCCCCAACCAGCTGTCAGTGGAGTTGTCTGTAATCCTCTGGTTGTGGATGGTGCGAGCGTCTATTCTGTGCCTTAAGATTATAATTAGTATGGATCTCTATGTCTCTCTTATTTTCTCTTCACATGCTCTAACTGAGAGTGGCAGCCTGGTCTTCAACTCCAGGGTTAGAAGACATGCATTAATTAGGTTTACCACATCTTAGCTGCTGTACTCATTTAGAATGCCACAAAAATGTATTTTCAACAGGCATGTGCAACACTTTTGTTTGGATTTTATTTGCGAGATACAGTGAAATTCCAGTCCATATAAACTGTGAATGATCCGCATTAACATAAATATTAACTGTCATTGTCATTTGAGGTGGAATTTAAAGCTTATTTGAATAATAACATTTTAAAATGTTGCTCTCCTATTCCATTTTCAAACATCATTTTCTGCACTTTTAATCTAGAGGAGTGGATTTACAGTAACTTTGGAGCCTAACTCTTTCCAGCTGTTTCATTCATGTGACTTTTTCCCGCTCATTTGCTATATTTATGACCATCAGCGGGCCACAGAGATAATTCTGTGTGTATGTGACCGTTTCAAGCGCAAGGGGATGCAACCCCCAACAACTGAACCAATTGTTTTGTCAAAATATCTTGCTGTTTCAAAGCACTCGAATCTTGCCTGCAGGTCAAAACTGTGTAAATGCAATGAAAACTCAAACATACATAAAAATACCTTTTACAAACCAACTGCAGATATTTTATTGAAAGTGTAATCTATTAAATGCAATTAACAGATAATCTAATAGCATGAAATATTAAGTGTCTGTATTACTTTCTACTTATTACTATTAAATTCTAGAACTTGTTTTGTTTGTTTTATTATTGGCCTGATTAACCAAACTCTTCATAACTACATCTCTTCCTTTTTTTATGCAAATGTGTCATTAAAATGTCTGCAAATTTATACAAACTGATTCGAGATCAGGTAAAAACCATATAGCCACTGGTTCACAGAGAACAGCTACTAGCAGCGAACCATTGAAATTTCAAAGCATTTTGAAACAGTTATGACGTATCAAAGCCTCATTTGCTGAAATCACATGACTCTGGCAGTTTGATGTGAGATCCAAATCTCTGGTTTGAAACAAATTATTTGTTAATGTTTCAAAGCTTCACAAAGAAGTGTTTCGAAAATTGCACATAACTAGTTCTGGGTGTAAAAGGTGTAACAGCACACTTTTCTCAACAAGCCGCATGATTTGTGGTATCATTCATGTCAGTAGCACAACTAGTTCCAGGTACACACTAAAGTTTATTACTTGGGGTTAGGGGTTTGTTTAAATCTCTAACCTTCAGTATGAGCAATTGGTGGGATTGGGGCTGTCTTTAAAGGACTGCAATGCCCCAATTTAATTTCTTTGCAGTGTATGGCTATATCATGGTTCGTTGTGACCTTGACCTCCTTACCTACAGCCCCGTGTGTTAGCATTAAAGTGCACCAGGTTTGTGTTCAAGAGGGGTTGCTTAAATGGGTTTGTTTGCTTGGCCCCTCTGGACCCTCTTCCTCCATGAGTAATGATGAGGGACCCGGTGGACCTCGTCCAGGAATTAGATAAATGAGAGCACGCATTGCTCCTTGAGTAAACATTTTAGCCCAAATGACTGATGGAAACTTTGGTAAGAATGGCACAGACAGATTAATCTCCTGACCGAAGACTGACACAGTTGGAGACACTGAAGATCCACTGCCAGCCCAAATCAATTGTCAGTTTACCTTCGCCAGCATTAGGGTCCACTGTCGGTTAGTGTCACCTCAGTTTAATGACAGACTAGGGAAGTGTCATGATGGTTAACTACTCATCCATCAACCGACTAGTCAGTTTTACTAATTTGCTATTTTTATTTTATTTGTTATTTTTTTATGATAATTTATGTGTATTATCTATTTATTAACCATCTAAAGCCTGGCATATGAAAGAGTCTTCAGAAAAATCTATAAACATCAAAATATGCACAAAAAAAAAAAAGCATTATACATCAGACTTTTATGGCTCCTATAGTATGATATAAAAGATAATGGAGCTCATACTTGAGGAGGGGGAAAAAAACTCAGTTTTAATCAGAGGACCAAACTGAGCAAAAATATGAAATTTGTTGCAGTTTATGATATTTATATGGCCAAAAAGTAAGAAGAAGCTGGTAGCTTGTAATGTAAATCAATGAGATCTTTATAACAGACTTACATAAAATGCATATAAATAAGTTGTCACTATATTTTATGTCTTAATAAGATGATATTTAAATGCTTAGTTTTATGATCAAAAATCTGTAGTTTTAATTGTGTATTTAGTTCAATGCAATGATGATTGAGAGATGGACAAATAAACATTCCATAAAAGCCAGATGTATCACATTTTTAACATGATTTTTCAGGGGGAAAAAATAATTTTTACTTGCAAAAAAAAACAAGAACTATCAATCAGAAGTCAGAACACAAGTTTTGACCAAAATTTGTGTATCAAATATAGGCTTAATCATTCATTTAAAGGGGTCCTATTATGCTTTTTCACTTTTCAACTTTAGTTAGTCTGTAATGTTGCTTTCAATTCAGACAGATGTGTTTTGTGCCATTACATCATTTGCATTTGACCAACATCTTATCTGAGTTCTCTCTGTCTCCTGACCATATATCGCCTTGTATGAGTTAGTTTTTTAGTTAGTGGACAACCAGCATCTGCTCAGATCTGCACATGCCCCCCACAGATACTCAAATCTTGCCAGCTTGAAGATTAATTGTGTCGTTGTCAGTTTCTAATTGTTCAAAGAGCGGAGGATTGTGGTTGTGACTTTGGAGTTAAGCTTTTTCTGAATGATCAGAGAGGGACACATTTGGTGAGAATATGCCATTGTAGTAGCATTTTAGTTTCGAATTTAAAGACATAGTTCAACAAAACTGAAGATTATCATTATTTTATGTAATTTTTGGGTGAACTATTCCTTTAAAATCCAGTGTTATCCTGCAGCTACACACTAATTGTCCCTATGGAACATAAAAAGAGACACAGACAAATGTAAACAACCCAAATGCTTCAGGAACGTATAGTCCTCTCATGTATTACACAGGTCCATTTGGAATCTATCAGCCTTTCTAAAGCTTTAAAAGCCCGCAAATGCAAACTAATAAGTCACTAGAGAAACTGAATGACAGGGCTGAGGGAGTATAGAGGATAACATTGTTACGTTCAGCCAATACGCTATCATTGTTTACATTCACCTCATTTCGATGTTTGCAAAGAACCGTAAGTCTGCTTCCCCAGAGGACAAACCCCTGAGCTTAACTGAATCAGCCTTTCTAAAGCTTTAAAAGCCCACAAATGCAAACTAATAAGTCACTAGAGAAACTGAGTGACAGGGCTGAGGGAGTATAGAGGGCCGTGTATAGATGATAACATTGTTACGTTCAGCCAATACGCTATCATTGTTTACATTCACCTCATTTCGATGTTTGCAAAGAACCGTAAGTCTGCTTCCCCAGAGGACAAACCCCTGAGCTTAACTGAAGACGAACACTTTATGATGCAAGTCTCAAGCTGTTGAGATGACACCATATTGACTATTACACCAATAGACTAACAGTGTTGTTATGGCTACTGTTGTAAGCAGACCAGTTTAAAGTTTTTGAATAAAGGTTCTGCTAAATGAAGAAAGTTTACTATTAAAACTACATTTATTTTATAGCTCTACAAAAATGCCACATTTCAGATTTTTTTCACTGGGCCACACTATGTTTTGTGAAGTGATGAATAGAAAATGACTGAAGTGAGTCAAATTAATAGCGTATCTTAGGTCAGTAGTGGCCATGAATTAGACCTCTGCTCCAGCTTGTAGTTCCCCTGAAGTCTCGACAAGAGAATGAAACCAGGGCTTCAATCACTTAATGACACTTAATATTCTCTTAACAACTGAGTTCAAAGATTCAGCACAACGCTTGTTAAAGTAGTTGCTAACTAATTCTAAGCCTTTAGGATTTTGTTCAAGTGAGACCTCAACACCTTCTTGACAGCAGAACGTCTCTCCCAGGCCTTCACAAGATATGCACCATTGAGTTTTACCAAGTCAGTTTCTGTGAGAGTTGTGGTTAACAGAGAAAACTCATCAGTACTTAATCATCGTCAATTTATGGCAAAACACACCTCACCTGAATCTATAAAAAAAAGTTAAAAAGCATGCAATTCAGCACTGTCAGTGTTGCCGGTGGCTAAAAACAGTCTGTTAGAAAACTCACTTGAGAAAAATACAAAGGTGTGCCTAGGATGGGAGGCTGTTTGATGGTTGGTTTTTGCAAAGTTGCACAACAACAAAAACAATGTTTACTTTCACAGAAGTTTCATCCAAGCATTCACTGGATCCGTAATGTCATAAAACAAGCAATTACATCTGGTTGACTGAGAGAAGCCGTTGAAGACTGATATGAGAGCACATTTGTAATGTTTGAGCTTTTGATTTGAAACTTCCAGTGTCTCTTAACAGCTCTCAATTATTCTTCTTATGTTGTTGATTCAGACTCTCTTGTGCTTATTGTGAGATGTTCAAAAGCCCTCAACATCAGTGTCACCATCAGTGCAAGTATGTGCTAATGACTCATCTGACCCTTGACCTCATCTTGCTGCAGCTTCCGAGTGGCCGCTGTGTTTGCAGACATGAGAAGTGTATGTTGATGTTGAAGTATGACTTCATCTTGTACACATTAATCCAATGTCCATAAAAAGTCTGCAAGATAACAAGTGTATATAAAGTGGGACAGCAACAGTTGCCAAGGTAAGACTGGTCAGTCTTAAGGCAGGGCTTAGCAAAAGGTAATTTTGTCAGTTCTTGGCCAGAATAAGCTGCAATGTGAATTAAACTTTATGCAGTCTGGCTCTAAGAGTGTAGAAAATGACTGACTGAATTCAAGCTCACTCGCTTAGCTCACAATTTATGTCGTTGTATGCAAAATGTCCCCCTAGATAGCTAAGCTAGCTAATGTAAGCTAATGCTGCGTCGCATGTGTAGTTCATGCTTCTGTAGCAATGTTTTTGTGTATGTGTATGAAAACATATTTTACAAACAATATGCACCCAACTCAAAATTCACACTCTTTTATTCAGCTTGACAGCAAAATGGTACAAAAATATTGAGTGTGTTATTATAACATGCAGCTTTGTTTTGTTTCATTTCTCAGACTCGTGTGCCTGAATTTGTAACCCATCCAAAGCAAGCAGTTTGGATACACCTGCGGTAATAAACTAAGATTAGTGGTGCAGATGGATAATTGCAGAGATTAGCATCAGTGCTGGCTCTGAAATAATCATCAAAAGCACATTAGACTCAAGGCTCAAGGGCAGATCTCCATTATTACACATTCAGACCCAACTGTGCCCTGTCTCTCATGGGCACAAACACTGCCTTAAATCTGAATGCCTTTACTCCTAAAACATTCAGTGTACAATACAAAAAAATCTGATAACCATATTTCTGTCATGACAACTCTCGGAGAGTTTATGCTGCTGCTGCTGCAGAGCAAGTACCAGGACTTGCTACTGCTAATACATCCACAGACATGCTGCTGTGAGCATGTAGGAAATACTGCTGCTGCACATATAACACATATAAAATAACCCCCTATATAACATACATGATATTACCCTGTGGCAGATCTATACAGGTGGATCTGGGGAAGGTGGAGGGTTTCTGAAGCATGCTGCAACTGCTACAGCAAGCACTAGCTGAGTATTTGAATGTTGAACAGCAAGCTCATTGGCTGCTGATGTAAAAAGAACCAATCAGCTACGCCATGTGAATGATGATGGGATTATATCAGATTGAGTTAGAACCTATAAATCTGTGGCATCTAGAATTTCATGACAGAACTTTGTATTGAAATCTTTACTTTTGACCAAGAAGCATAGATGCATCTTCTTATGAACATTCAAAGTACTAGAAAATTTCTTCAGTATCAATCATCTCCCCTTCATATTAAACTTTTTTTTTATTATTCTGCACACAAACAGGCATATATAAACATTTCATTATTTCACTTCATTACTTCATGGTAATCACAGGGTGCTTTCACACTGACGCAAACTTGAGTTTTGGATGATTTGATGTCAGAGTTCGCTTTATTTTGTTTTTTTTGAATGTGGGTGTGCACCACTGAAACTGTCTCTGCTTCTGCTTCAACATCCCCCAAAGTTTTGGCATTGTGTGTTGATGAAAGTAAAAAAAAATTAAAAATCTTACTAGAATTCTTACTTCTGTTCTCTGGCACTGTTAAGTCTGGAAGTGTTCATAGTCGTTCAACTTTCAAGCTGTCAACTTGCGGCCTGAGAAGCTGCCTCAGAACTCATATGGTATATATAGTCTGAGCTCAAGACTTCACTTTATATTTATGTTCAATGAAGGGCCTATTAAAACTGGGTGATCTGAGTGTTGAATCAAATATAAAGAGCTATACCCACATTCCAAGAGTTTTGGGTACCATAAATTACATTGGAATGAGAAACTGATGGCTATTAAGGGATGTTTCTATAAGCCAGTCCATTGTAAACAGTCTTCCATTGCAAAATATCTTCTCAAGCTTACAATCTATCAAATTATTGTTGGTGTATTTAACAGTCCATTCACTGAATGGGAGGGGAGTAAGACTTTTTGTATATTGGGGGAAAAGAAGCACCTCATCAGACCCAAAGGATTGTCAAAACTGTGCTAGAAATCAGGACAGGTTAGGTTAGGGTTGTCTGAAATTAACATTGAAATTCTATGCACATGTTTTGATTTGCTTTCAAAATTGTTGCCGATTGAGTTCATCGGTTTATTTTAGGACACTGATTTAGCAGAAGGGCCGGGCTGAAACCAGTCCTTTGAAAAGAAATTCAGGCTGGGTGGAAACCATTTTCCTGACTGTATAAATGAATATCTTTTACCCCTCATCCCTTGCTTGCAGATTCCATAAAGCTGACATTGCTTTGATCTTGTGGTTTTTTTGTGATTTGCTTCTCAATCTGAATAATGTACTGTTGCAGCAGAATAGTTTTGCCAGTACAAAAATGCATCTTGTTCCAGCACCAACTCATATGGGTTCATATTTGGATCCATTTTTCCAGTTTTATTTATTATTTGCAAGTGTTTAATAAGTGTTGAAACATATAAAGAAGAGTTTGCTCACAATAAACCATTATGAATGTAAACTTGAAATTCAGAGTCCAGCTTGGTACTCTTGGTCCAGCTTTTAGATTTTTAGCAACCGTTTGATCAGAGAAATTCAGATCCAGTATAGATTCTGCCAAATGTAAATGACTGTTACTTGTGGCCAAATTAGTTTTATTGTATTCATATAACTGCAAATGACAGTAATCCAATTACTTTTGTGCATTGCCGCACATTTAAGTTTTCATTAACATTTCATAAACATTTTCCTGAGTTTGACTAAATCTGTCATTTACTTAACATCAGTTAGAGCATATTTCTCTTTATGTGTCATTTCTTTAGATTTATTTATGAGGGTCTCTGGAAGACACTACAGTGAACTGTTGATGGAACTCCAAAGCTGTTGGAGAGGAAATAGTTGCAAAGAATAAAATTCAACACAAACAGTTAGTGAAATACTATAATTATATACTGTAACAATTCCCAGGATTTGTGACAAATTAAATATACTATACTATTCGCCATCAAACCACCAGAGCTTTTACTTAGAAAGTTCCTACTTTAAAACAGCAGGACCTCAGACAACAGTGCTGAATGCTTGGACACAGAGAGGGTTTACTTTGGCAGATGAGTGTAACTTTGAGCTGTAGAGAGTGGAGAGGGAATGGATGGCCACATTTCTAGGTTTCACCAGAAGATTTCATATTTCCTTAAAGTGATTCATTAACTTTCACAATCACTTAAATCTTAAAGAGTCTTAAAACCACACACACACACACACACACACACATATACTGAAGTGCTTATACAAGATGAGAATGGGAAAAGAGAAGAAGATGAAGAGTATGAATATTGTACTCAATTTGAGTTTGTATAATGCTAATGAACAAGTAATTTCATATTAATCCAAACCTAAATTAAGAGACAATTAGTTTAGACAATTAGTTAGAAATTGTTTGGACAACATCGCAAACGAACCAGCAAATAGTAATTTCAAGTACCGAATCAATTAATTGAAATTGCCAGTTAAACTGATCTTAATAAATAAACTAAACTTTTAAATAAACTGAACTTAGCCTCTCTAACTAGTATTTTGCTACTGAAGCTTTAATCTGATTCTATTAACTCTTCTCAGTCTTAACACTCTTATTCTCGCAAGCTACTAGGAAGGGTTGCAAAATGAGTGTAATGTCACGGTCAATAGTAAAACTTAATGGCCAAATACAAAGCTCATTAAAATCACTGCAATATTCATGACATGATAATTTGGGAATCAAATTCATGACACTGGCATTGCTAGCACCATACGCTACTGTTTGAGCTACAGGAATACAAGAAACAGCCTTGATGAACTAAGAATGACAAAATGTCATTATGTAAAATACATAAAAATCCATTCACTCATTAAAATGTGAAGGGAGCTATCAGAAGCTAAATATGTTCTAAATATAAGGTTTTGCTTGACTGTAAAACAGCAACATGTTTTTAAAGCATATGCATTTCTCAACTGTGAGAGATTTCAAAGTATTTTCAAAGGTTTCATGTCAGAATCAGGCAGCAGCAGTTGATTTATGATAGCATCATCTTGTTTGCAATGCGACATGAAAAGATGAGAAAGATTCCATCTGCCTTTTCATTATTTCACATGTCAGGAACAAGCCATGTTAGACCCTCACTATGCTGGTGCAGATATGATACTAAAATGAGAACAAACTACCTACATACAATGTATGTTGGTATGTTAAAGAATCACATCCCTACTGCTGACTTTTTACTTGTTGTTGACACAGAGATGGGTTTGCATATGTGCCAGCATGTGAGCATAAACAGACACTATATACGAAATAACACTACAGATCCTGCTAATAGAAAATGTTAGCTGGTCCATTGTGGAATCTGAAGGTGTAAGTGAAAATGAGACTTCAAAGACAGCGTGGTGGAGAGGCAAGTTTGGAAATAATTTCAGGATCATAACAGAGTCCTCAGATGTGGTGTGATCTCAGGCAGACTTGCCACGGAAACCGACTGCTGTTCAATTCAACACACTGATGAATTGAATGAATGTGAAAATTGAGTAATTCAGTATGTACAGCTAGTTTAGAAGGCTGTTAGCATCATGTGCTTCAACTTGAAACAACATTGACAATGCATTTAATGTTCATAATCATGTGGCATATTTTCAAGAGAAACTGAATATTAAGCTGCAAATAATGTTTTATACATTGGGATTTGATTCGCTTAAAAATGTAATTGGTGTAAAAAATGGTGTGACTGGTGTAAACATGTTCAGTCAGAAATTGCTAGTACATTTCACAATTAATTATAAAGAGACAGCAAGTAACACATTGAATTAAATGTGAAATTTCGAAGTAGAAAGATTGAAATAATATTTTCTTGTAACACACTCCAACTTCAACAAATCATTTTACAGTGTTGGATTATGGAGTAGGACATTACTGGTTATGTCATAAAAAAAAAATAAATTCAGAGGCGGAGAAAGTTCATACATTTTGATAAAATGTTATGATGTTCCCCCCTCTGTCAAGGAATATTTAATAGAAAAGTAAATAGGATTTCACGTTGTTTGTACCTAAATATTCTACTATTTCCTTACAGAATATTCTCTGTTGTAATGTTTTAATCAACCTATATATGTATATATATATATATATATTTCTAGCAACACTGAACAGTACACAAAATGCATCTTCTTGACACCTTGTTGAGATTGAGAGACATCTCCGTTTTCATTCTGCCCACCTCTGTAAGTGACAATCCTACAGTGAAGAAAGGAAAAAGTCTTTCAGATCTCTCCTCAAAAGTGTGCTGAATAAAGAACCAGGAGAACAGAGAGCGTTGCCAAGGTGACAGAGAGTGACATGCCCAGGCAAGAAACCATGGAAACATTTAGAATTCTGCAAAGTAGGTCTGTAACGAATCAAGACTCCGATGTTCGCAGCAGAACGGAGGAGCAGAAGAGTTTGAACGGGGAGCAGCAGTATCCACAGAAACACAAAATACAACCTTCATGACAAATGGACAAGAAAACGTTCTGGGAGAGAGATATTTAAAGCTGAAGTGTCACTTTTGAAGGAGATGTAAAGTTCTGTAAGATTTCACGCTAGTCAAGACATCTGCTGATGGACCTTTGCTCTCACCACAAGTTTGGTTTAAGAAGCAGCATTTCTTCTTCCTCAAACAAACATTTACATTTCAGTTAAAGGTTTCACATTTTCATCTGAACCATGGCCTATGTGACTTTATTTTCACATTAGATATTAATAAAATGTCTTGCTACATATTTTACACACTTAAACTGTTTTCATGTACATGTTCTGAACTTACAGGGATAGTTCAACTTTAGTTGCTGGTCCCCATTGACTTGCATACTAGTGTTTTTTTTTTCTTCCATACTATGGAAGTCAATGGGGACCAACAACTGAAGGTGAACTGTCCCTTTAAGTAGCATATTCATCACTTCTTAGGAATGCTTACATGAGTTCAAAGAGCAAAGGATTAAGTGAAGATAGTAATTTTTTTTATCACTACAGCAGCACCAAACAGAACTGCAAAAATAACAAATGTTTTCAAACAGGTTTCCCAAACACTCCCGTCTGCCATTGGTCACACAAACTCATGACTCCACCCCCAAACTGACACAATTGGTTGAGCCATGTTGCTGGTCGGGGTGCTCAAATAATAACATCAGCTTTTCCACATTTTTGGGGTGAGTGAACCTACAAATGGCTTTCTGCTCAGCTGTGATAGGCGAGAGTATTTTTCAGAAAATCCTGGTAATTAATTTCAACCAGATGTTGACAGAAAAGTGTGAAAAGTATGTAGGATGGATATTAACATGGAAGTAAGTGAGAACAGAACTCCATACAGTAATTGCTCTGTCTTTTGACAGATATACTGTACATCATTATTTCTCTGTTGTTGACATTGTAGGATAGAATTCACTGAACTGAATCGTCTAAAGAAACATTTAAACTATATGTTTGAAACTAACATACAAAATTACTGCTGTAGGGCAAAATGTAAAAGTTTTTGACTTAACATTTTTAACACACTCATAATTACTGAGATATGTTTTTGACAGCTTTCCCATCTGACAGCCCTGCTCTCCGCCATCTTCACTGTCTTTGATAAAGGCTATTTTAGTAACACTTCAGAATACTGTTCTGTCATATAACTACACAGGAACAAATGAGTAACTCAATATTAGCACTGTAGTAACTACTACTATAAACTAACAAGAAACTCTGATTAATGAATTAGTAAGTATTAGTGCTTAGTCGAATGTGGTAGTTCACTATTAGCTAACCAGTAGTCTCGCGTAGCCAGACCTACAGACTGACGGCAGAAGGTCTGGCAACCTTGGCCGCTTTGATTGGCACTATATGGCCCAAGAGGCCATATGACTGACAGGTAAAGCAACCAATCACGTTTCATTTTGTGCCGCGTCATGTTTAGGGGCGTGGAAATGTCCTCACAATAACAGACCGGTGTGTAAAACACTTGGACGTGCCGCGAACTTTAAATATTTCACATACTTTTAAAAATCCAGCGTTTAGTTGATCCTGATAAGCGCTCATTGTCACAGTTGTAAACACGACGGCTTGCTTCTAACATGAGGGGGTTTGGCGTCACGGCATATTTGTTTCCAGGCGAAATGTTAAAGAACGTGACACACGCATCTTACGGAAATCCTGTATAATTCAACCAATCCGATAACGACTTCGAAACTCCTGAAGTGTTTCCCCTTTTGTGTGCTGTATGCATCAGACGTTCAGCAAACAGTCCGTGGGTGTGACAAATGAGGATGAGACTAGCTAACCAGTAACTACTATTTTTTCATATCTACCAGAGAACAACTATATACAGGTCCTTAATTAATATAAATAATGCATAATGTATACTTAATTCTAAAGTGATGGTCATAATAACCCACTAGACTAATGAATCCTTCAGAAGGAATTACTAATTATTTGGATCAGTATTCTAAAGTGAAGATCATGGTAACCCATTAGTAATGACTGAAATCATTATGAACTTTTGAGGTTGTTTGTAAGGTTCTGGATAGTAATTCCTTCTGATGGATTTGGTAACACTTGAGTCATTTTTAGTGGGTTACCATGTTTTTCAATTTAGAATACTGATCCAAATAATTAGTATTATTTTTGTCCTTTAGAAGGATGTAGCAACACTTATGTCATTACTATCCAAAAGCTTACCTCAAAAGCTTACAATGACTTCAGTCACTATTAGGGAGTTATCATGCTTTTCACTTTAGAATACTGATCCAAATAATTAGGGTTTGGTAATACTTGAGTCATTGCTAGTGAGTTACTATGAACTTCACTTTAGAATTAATTATACATTTTGCATTTTTCACATTAATTACAAACCTGTATATAGTTCTTAGTAGTTCTCCGGGAGATATGGGGAAAAAAAATAGTAGTTACCGATTAGCTATAGTGAACTGCCAATTTCAACTGAGTGCTATAACTTACAGAGTTCCTTGTTAGTTAATAGTAGTTACTAGAATGTTAATAGTGCATTACTAATTTATTCATTAATGACAAAACAGTATTCTAAAGTGTTACTGTTATTTTGAAGAAAAAAAGTAATAAATAAATAAAAAATCTTGACTTTAAAAGTCCCTGTTTGTCCTCACACATAAAATACAAAAATGGATTGAGGATGGGTGTGGATAAAGCTTAATTTATGGTGACATCAAAGAGACAGATTGAGCATTATAAAAAGAAATAAAAAGAGAGGACGGTATAACCATCCTTATCTCTAAGAGCCAAACTGGTTGACCCACCGTACCTCAGACATGGTGAGCTCCTTTACATTTAGAGCTTTCTTGATGCTTAAAGCCAGGTTACACTTTGGTTGTAGATGGTACTGATAACAAGGACAGACAACAGAGAGGTCATTGTAATCCCACTGGGGGTCCTCATGCCCCATTACTGTGATTGTGAGGATGACACTGGGTCAAGGTCACAGTACTATAGTGGGAATAGAGGATCTTCATCTCTTTTTGTCCTCTTGAGCTGAGTTTAGGCTTATTTTAGGGCTGATGTCAGCAGGGGATAAATATTACCATCTGCTACTCATGTGGGAATGGTGATTTCCCATCTTTACCAAATGAGGCTTGTTGTACTTCTGTTAGGAGCTCAGGAATGCTTCATCTTGCTACATCCAAGTTGGCACAATCTTAGCAGGGAACCTAGTTGAAAGTTTTCACTTGTAAAATGCATCGGTGCATCTTTTGCTAAAGAAAAGAGACAATTAAATGTCAACTAGTCAATGGTTGAATATTCATCAAAGGAATATCTCTTTGAAAGATGATCTCTTTATGTCTTCTCATATTATTCTATTTACAAGTGCTGCTGCATATACGGATTAAGTGTGAATAAAGCAAATCTCATTTTTCATGGTTAAGTAATACTGTCTATTTATATAAAACTTATACTGTCAGCAATGAAGACATTTTTATAGCAGGGAAATCCAGCCCACTCTCAAACTCGGATTAGGGCCCATGTTGAGAACCATATGTAAAATTCACTAATCTTATTTGCTAAAGCCTAAAGCCTACAACTCTGGCATGGCTGGTATTAGGAAAGTCAAGTGCTTTACCCAGCATACAAGGGCTTGAACAGTTTAAAGGCTTCTAAAACAAAAGGGATTTAACCTCTGTGAAGAATAGCATGCTCATTACCAAGCCAAGTTTTAATTTGTTTTAAAAAGTTTATAATGGGGTTTTATAAGCACATTCAGCCCAAATAGGATAACACTCAAACTAAATTAAAAAAGTTTAATTGAACATACTGTAGAGCCACTTACTGTTTATGAAACGAGTGCCACCTAAATATTACAATAAATAAATAATACAGCAAAATAACAGCAAAAATTCTCCTCCTATTGGCTTCCATTAAACACACTGCTTGTTTTTTGGAATTAAAATGATTTCTGAGCCACACAAATTATTTATTGATATTATTATAATATATTAATTAAATATATCATGGTAGATGTTTACCATTGATCAGTTTGTTTTGGGAAGGCTCTGGAAAGGTTTGAGAGTAATTAGTCACATGACATTTATGGCTCTGGTTAAAGTAATGGCAAGAATTGAGCACCTATAATCAAATATGGCATATTTTGGGGGGGGGAGGGGGGGTCCCAAATGTGAATGTTAATGGATAGCTTTCATAGATTGTCTCTAAAATACACTTAGATATGAAGGAGTATTTTAAAATATAAAAGAGTGACATGCAGCAGCTTTAAACACTCAACACCATTTCCTCCACATGCCATATTTAAGAATCCAGAGCATATTAAAAGTTGTTGAATCTGTAATGATAAATAGCCACAGCCACTGGAATAGTCTTATTATATATGTCTGAAAACGGAAATATTTGTTCATTCATGACCATTTTTGAGCCATACAGGTTTTCAATCAATACACTTCAGGGAATATTTGCATATGAACTACATATGTTATTATTTAATGCTCTTAATAATGTTGACTTTTATACCATGTGTCTCCAAGTATCCCAGACAGCACAAGTGTTTAGGTCGGCCATGGTCAAAGCCAGTTTATAGATTCCTTAGTTGGCCAAAGTCGACTTAAAACCTTTTCGGTCTGTCTATAGGAAAAGGTGGCTGTCTTTGGGCTCATGTAATCTCTCCATCATAGTGCATATGGCATTATTATATGCTTTTCCTTTCAACATTGAAAATAATGAGAAATGTTTCTTGAGCAGCAAAGCATATTAGAATGATTTCTGAAGGATCATGTGACACAAAGACATGATTTCTGAAGGATCATGTGACACTAAGACTGGAGTAATGCTGCTGAAAATGAAAATCAGCTTTGCATCACAGGAATACATGACATTTTAAAATATATACAAATAGAAAATGGAATGTTAAATTGTAGTAATATTTTACAATATTACTGTTTGTACTGTATTTTTGATCAAATAAATGCAGCCTTGGTGAGACTTCATTCAAAAACATAACTAACTTTTGATCAATAGTGTATATCCAAACATACAAACATGTAAATGTTAATGATTACGAATTCTGATGAGAGGCAGACATTTCATAAAACATATGTCCCTGAATAAAAATAATCCACACCCTGTTACATAACATTACACAGAACGGGGTGTTTTGGGGCAGTTTTACTGTGTTATTCCCTCAAATAGCAGCAGGTCTTGTTGGCTCAGTCATGTTGTGGATTGTCAGGTGTCTGCTCTCTGTTTTTCTCACCCGTCAAACAACAGCAGCTTAGCACATTTCAGCCTGCGATTATCTGTGCAAACAACAATCCCCCAGCTGGGAGAAAGCTTTTACAGTTTGTGTCTACCTTCTCCATGTATAATTGCTGAGAGGATGCTTCTTCACGAGTTCTGCCTGGCATCCCGCTATCGCCAGGGGCTTCTTTTATGTCGTGCTAACAGCTAAACGAGGGCCATTTGTAAGCCGTTAAAGATTGCCTGATAATAGATGGAGGTAATCACTGCTTGTTGATCACATAAAATCGTGGGACTAAAGAGGACGGGCATGACTGCCTCAAGGGTAACCCGTCATCTTGATTGAAGTTGTGAAGTGAAGAGTTTGTCAGGCTTGTCAATGCAGGAACACACTGAAGCTGCTTTCATTTTACAGTTGCGTTGAACGTGTTTGAAATGCAGGAACAGGGAATTATTTGAGTGTTTGCAAGGCTCTAATTTCTTTTGGATCACCAAGGTAACTGTTTCAGGAGCCCAAGGGAACCATCTCCACCCTCCAAATGGTCTCCTGTGACCAAACAACAAGTGCTAGAGGCTATGCTTTCTCCCGAAGCCCCAGAAAACAGCTCATCAGGTTGAAAAAACGTAGTTGGATTGGTGGTAATATTGTGGCTGGTCTCACAATCTGACTGTTGAAACGGTACAGATTGAAGAAATCCAAACTGGCAAACTCCTATTACATCCAATTGCTCTTTTTCTGACAGTGGTGATTAACAAATGACAAACAAATGTTCATTTCCATTGCTGTTCATCATTTAGCAGGAAATGGAGTATAGGTCACTGATAAACATCACTGTAATGACTTTCATTTGGGTTAAGTCTATAGCACATGTTATATAAATGTAATGTTATATATTACTGTGGAAGATTGCTTCCACTATGGAATAATAAAAATGTAATTGCCACTTTTTATTTCGCAGTTCTGAGGTACAGAATTATAAGATGTAATCTGAGAATTCTGAAAAAAAAAATTGTGAGATGCAAACTATTAATTCAGAAAAAAAAAAGTCAAAATTGTGAGATGTAAACTTACAGTTATGAGTTCATAACATGCAGTTGTGAGGAAATAAATCTGAATTGTGAGATGTAAATGAAGAATTCCAAAAAAAAAAAAAAAATGTAAATGCTAGATGTAAACTCAGATTTGCAAAAATCAGAATTGTGAGATCAAAAGTTGGAATTAATTTGTTTTGTATGGAAACATTCTTCCAAGCACAACAGATCAGTGTATGTACAATGAAATATGAATATATTTGCTAATAAATTAATCAATGTTTCTTTAGAAATGATTCCTCTCTAATTATTTTAAGTAACATTAAGTAAAGATCTGTTAAACATTTTAGGCTATACACTGTAATATAATATACTCTACACTACCAGTTGAAACATTGGAGTCGACTTTTCAAATATTTTTTTAAAGAATTCTCTTATGCTCACCAAAGCTGCATTTATTTGATCAAAAATACAGTAAAAATGGTAATATTGTGAAATATTACAATTTAAGACAACTGTTTTTATGTTAAAATATGTGTCACATGATCCTTCAGAAATCAGTCTAATATGCTGATTTGATGCTCAAGAAGTTTATTATTATTATTATTATTATTAATGTTGAAAAGAGTTTTGCTGCTTAACATTGTTTTTTTGTGGAAACCATGAAAAATTCTACTTGCATCAGTAAACACTAGAATATAAGACATGTTAAGCTCTGGTAAAAAAATTATTTATTTCATCACAGCACAGAAATACTCAGTGTCTCGTACCTCTGACAGGACTGTTTGGTTTGAAGTTGGAAAGAAACAACCGTACAATAATTTTGAACTAATTTTCATTGGATGCATTATAAAAACAACAGCATTTGAAAGTACATAATAAGGGTTGACTAAAACTCAACCACTGATGTATGAACAATAATCATGACTAGGGAAATTTCACTTTCCCTTTTTGTAATTCTTGTGAGGTATGAAACGAGTTAACTGAACTTCTCCATTTCATATTCATACTGAAAAGGCCCTTAGACTTTAGATTCTTTTTTAAGAAAAAACATTTTATGACATGTTTCATGCAAAGTCTTACAGTAACATGAAGTCATTATATAGAAAGAGATGTGTGAACATTTCTTTCTAGCTGCATTGCATTGCCTTTCTCTTCTTGAGAATTATAAATACAGTCTCAGACTTTTGTAACAGAGAATCAAACACAGTTAAAGTATCTGTCTTCACAACGCTAACTCATGACCAATTCGTACGTATTTTACGAGGTGGCTAATTCATACGAATTCGTGCGACTTCACTCGTACGATTTTGTACGATTTGTCTAGACCCCAGTGACGGGAAGGTTTAGGGGCGGGGTTAGGTGTAGGTCATTCGTTCAAATTCGTACGAATTGTGCAACTCGTAAAATACATACTATTTAGCACAAATCGTATAAATTTGTACGAGTGAGGTCATATGAATTCGTACGAATTAGCCACCTCATAAAATATGTTTGAATTGCCGTGAGATTGGGCTGGTCTTCAAGGACTTCCCGTGTGTAATGCTGATGTTGAAAATAACATTTTCTTAAATTAAGTTAAACAGCTGGTGTCCCAAACTTCATTTTTCTGCCATAATTGACAAGTTGTATAGCTTTATGTGTATTGATCCACAATATGGCTTTGGAACAGCTGAGACAAAATAACGAGCCCTTTAAAACGAAGGATGGTATGCTGGAAAACAGTAGATAATGTTTACTAAAGCAAAACTTAGGGCCTGTTACGCAACTCAACAGAGAAATGTTTTCCATGACTCATCAAATACCCGTAATTAGTTTCATTGTGCTATTTTCCTTTGTCAAGCATCCCTCTCCTAAATTCCTACGTCAAATAATTTTTTTCCTATTAAAAAAGACAAAATGTCAAGCTTACAGATTTGACCGGAATGTAAAAGGTAGACAATTGCAGTACGTACAACAACAGATAGGCAGCCGAGTGAGTATATTATTTTCAATAAATTATTATAAAATAGAGTTCTATACTTTTTACAATTCATTATTTTCCAAAAATGTGTTCCCAAAAACAAAACAAAAAATCAGTCCCAGTCAAAGTCATGGCCGGTCATATGGTAGAACTTTTTGTTAAATGGCTTGTAGAAGTCTCGCAGTCTTTGAATCACATCAGGATTGATGTTTGGATGCGTGCGGCCTTTAGTTTTGCCGAGGCAGTGCGGTTTGCTGTTGCTTTCAGGTCTTTTGAGGCAAGGGAAGCCCTTGGCGGGGTTAAAGTGAAAGTGTTTGTCCGTGACCTCCCTCCTCAGGCCCAGGAATTGCTGTACGCGGGCCATTTCCCCGGCCGGGTCGCTAATCAGACGCTCCCCGCTCACAAACAACAACTGGCTCATGGGGAAGAACTGCAGCCACTGCTCCAGATGCCTGGCGTACATGCCGATCTGCACCGCGCTCCACGAGGTGTCTATTAGATTTGCTGTGATGTTTTTAAAAGTCAAGCTCTCAAAGGACGGGATGTCGGGTTTCTTTGAGCGGGTCTGCGTGTAGTCCGAGATCGCCCGGGTTACTGGGTCTCTAACCACAACTATCAGCTTAGTGCCCTTGGACATGGCGTGGATCCGGCCTGGAACCTCCTTGGTTACAAAGTAGCTTGGTGTCTTCTCCATAGTCAGCTGACCCTCCTGAGTTTTGGGCATTAGTTCCCTAGGAGCAGAGAGGCATGGGAGGGTGAGTATCAAAGGATGATTCATGATTCACAGACAGCACAGATATGAAAAACAGCAGGACTATCGTAGTACACACACTTCTCTGTCTGTTGTACCGCTAAAGACACAGAGCTCAAAGAGGACAGTCTCACCATCAGAAGAGACACCCATGGATAGTCCAGCACTGTCTGATGCGTAATGCACCCAAAAAGACAAAATTGCAATTTGAGGATGGTTGTATCCAATGTATTTAAGGTATAATATCAGCAGGATAAACCCATGATTTTAATGATATTGCACTTACACTATCATTTGAGCTACAGAAATAAGAGTGTTTGCAATACTTTTTTTTTTTTTTAACAATTTCCAAAATAAAATAGTTTTTATTGCTGCTACAACTGGTGCTTTTGCTGATTTTGGCCATTTGTGCCATCCAATTATTAGTTTAAACACTTACTTTAGGAAATAAATAAGTAAATGCAATATCCTGCTATATAGTACACCCGTTTTGTACCAGGACAATATTTGACCGAGATACAACTATTTGAAAATCTGAGGATGCAAAAAAAATCAAAATATTGAGAAAATCGCCTTTAAATTGTCCAAATGAAGTTCTTAGCAATGCATATTACTAATCAAAAGTTAAGTTTTAATATATTTACAGTAGGAAATGTACAAAATATCTTCATGGAACATGATCTTTACTTAATATCCTCATGATTTTTGGCATAAAAGAAAAATCAATAATTTTGACCCATACAATGTATTTTTGGCTATTGCTAGAAATATACCCCAGCGACTTAAGACTGGTTTTGTGCTCCAGGGTCACATATATTGTGAAAGTGATTAATCTAAATTGAATTAATTCATGTTTATCAGCATTCTAGCAGTGGGTAAAAAATAATATACTTTTTAATATAACACATTTATGACACATTATAAATTGGTACATGAAAAATGTAGCTGCATTTTAGAAAAGCAATACTACAAACTCCAATCTGATTGGCTCACATTTATTGATTGATTGATTTACTAAATTTAAATGTTTTTTTCCCCCCTTTCTTTACTTTTAAAGCACTGGACTGCAACAATTGGTGCTTTTATTCCTGAAATAAATATTATATGTTTAATGCAATATGTTAACACTTTATTTTAAGGTGATGTTGTTACATTGTAATTACATAAATAAGTACTGAGTAATATTAATTAACTACATTACTCTAGGGTTAAGATTAGCTTTAATATTTGGTTTAAGATTAGTTGCCTGTAATTGTGCATAATTTACTGTTATTACTATAGTAAGTACATGTAACTATGTTACTTTAAAATAATATGTAACCATTTTTAACAGGGTGCTTTGGAATAATATTTATTGTGAAAAGTGGTTTAAAGATAAATCTAAACTGAATAAAAAATATTGTTAGTTTGTCTCTTTATGTTTATATATCTAAAAGCATTCTAACAGTGGTTTAAAAAGTCGTTACACAAGACTACAAAGAAAATAGCAAAAGATTGGATCAAAAGCTGTGGGGTAATGTATAGAAAGCCATATTTTCAGATCCATAGCCAGACACGAGTAAATCTGAGAAACTACACAGACACTTAGTCAATATGAGTTATAGTGGCTGGATCACTGCACTTGTGTATATTATGAAGTTACTCTTCATCAATGAAGTTTTATTTAGCATACAAGAGAAAAGACAAATGTACATAAAAGACTCAGCATCCTCGCTTTTCCCCATTGTTTTATTTCAGAGTAGGTTTGTGCGTGTGTATGTAGAATTCATTTCGATCCCATGATACCTGAATCAGCAGTATCAGGCCAGCTGCTGTAATTGGCAAATTAGTCTTTTAACTTTAGCTAGGAAGCGGGGAATGGCTGAACTAGGTTGACTGAGGTTTATGCAAGACCAGACACTTGCAATAATGCATGTAATGATGGGAACAACAAACTCGGGGTCAATGCATGTGTAACGTATATATACACACATATATACACAACGTATATATATATATATATATATATATATATACAGTGGGTACGGAAAGTATCTCTCGAAAGTTTTTAAACCATAGTAAAATTATATATATATATATGTATATATATACTGTATACATACTTACGTACATACTGTATATGTCTATTTTGGCAACTTTCTGACATCAGAAAAATACAGTTGAACACTTAAATAACTTGAATTAATGTAATGTCATAATTTACACCACCATTCAAAAGTTTGGGGTCAGTAAGATTTTCTTTTCTTTGAGAGAGAGAGAGAGAGAGAGAGAGAGAGAGAGAGAGAGAGAGAGAGAGAGAGAGAGAGACAATCAAACTT
>NW_015554139.1:1600321-1617545 GCF_001515605.1 Sinocyclocheilus anshuiensis
AGAGAGAGAGAGAGAAAATAATACTTATATTTGGCAACAATGCATTCAATTGATCAAAAGACTTGCACACTGTTGCAGAAGATTTCTATTTCAAATTAATACTGTTTTTTTTTACTTTTCACCAAAGAATACTAAAAAAATGTGTCAGTTTCCACCTAAAATATTAACGAGCACAACTGTTTCCAACTCTGCTAATAATAATAAATGATTCTTGAGCAGCAAATCAGCATATCAGAATGATTTCTAAAGGATCATGTGACATTGAAGACTGGAGTAATGATGCTGAAAATGTAGCTTTACCATATATTAAATTATATTCAAATAGAAAACTGTTATTTTACATTGTAATGATATTTCACAATATTGCTGTTTTTTTCTGAATTTTGATAAAATAAATGGAGCCTTGGTGAGCATAAGACACTTTTCAAAAACAATAAAAAAATCTTACCAATTCACAAACTTTTTAACGGTAGTATAGAACAAGTATTGTCTGGACAGCAAATGTGCAGCTAAGCTTAAAGAAAAGAAAAGAAAAGAAAAGAAAAGAAAAGAAAAGAAAAAAAAATATGTATAATGTATATATATTATACAGCGAGCTTGTTATAAAGTCTTTTAAAAAGTCAAAAACAGTCCAGTTTAATTCTATTGATCAGAAAAATGTTGAAAATGGTCATAAAAACTAAATTATAGCTGTTTTGAGGAAGAAAAAAAACTTTCACTCAGGAAGAAAATGTTTTACAAATATATAACATGACATGAGCCCTTTAAACTGTCAAACAAGATTAATGTATTTATACAGTTTGGACAAGCCTGTCGACTATCTGCTTGAAACAACAGCCGATTTATCCTAAGTCATTTATAGTTGCCAGTGACAAGAGTTTTGACATTGACAGATGTTTGAAAATAAAATTAACCATGGGGTTGAAAGTAGGGAAAGATATGTTGCCGCAATGATTACGCCCATTAAGACACATTACTAGGCATAGACTGTTGTCTTAACCTCTCCTTCAAGACAAAGTTTAATAGATAATATCTAAGCAATTACTGGAATGAAGTGGGGAGGTGGGAAAGCATTTGTACTGGAGGAGGAAATGAGGAGAGGAGAAGAAAGAAGCGTTTTGAGGAATCGAGGGATGAGGTTAATCCTGTCAGGGGGATTGTAGTGGGTCGAGCTTATTAACCACCTACCACAATAAAAAAAACAAAACGCATTCGGTGCATCTTATGTAATCTTAGAAACCTCTCTTGCTATTTCTCTCTGGACTCTCATCATTAATAAGTGGTGTGAAGAAAACATAAACCTAATGAGACATAGACGCATGTGGGGGGAGAGGGGCCTCTATATCTCTGCAATTACGTTCACAGTCCCCTAGATACACAAGCAGAGCCTTTTGTAGTGGCCCAGAGGGAAATGAAACACAACTGATCAAACTTTCCACCTGGTCCCCAAGCAAAACAGATCTGAATCAGAACCGCATGCATTATACATACAAGCAGACAGACACAAACGTGGTGTCTTGTATTAAAATCTGAAGACATAAGTGCTGTTGGGAAAAGAGCGACAAGCTTTTGCAATTTGTTCTTCTTAACAGACTGTGCAGCCGGAAGCAATGGCTGTCCAAACATCGTAATCCAGCGTGCTCTCTTACAAGCAAAACTCATTAAAGTTGGCTTCTGTGTAACAAGTGGCCAAAATATGCATGATTAGCAAAAAAGAAAAACAACAAATGTGTATAGAGTGAAACTAGATTTTACATTTTGTGAATTGTGCTTGCTTTATGAAAAAGAAGTGTGCTTAATTGGACTGAATGTGCACTTGTAGTGTACTTAAGTATATTTTATAAAAACTATTTGCATGTAATATTAATGAAATAAAAGGCCACGTAAGTGCACTAGAAGAGAGTACACGTTCACGGGTGTTTCTTAACAAACTTAAGTGCACTCAATGTCAAATGTTTACTTTAAAGTAATTTTTTTTAATTCATTATGTTTTAATAATCTTTTGTCATGCTTTATTTTGATATTTTGAATAACATTCTAAAGCACATGTAAAGCACATGTAAATTATAATTTAAACTGTGGTGTTTTATTCAATATTACATTTAAAGTCAATATATTTAAATGTACTGATTTGCAACTTTTTTACAAATGTGTAATTACAAATATATTTAAATACATGACATACAGGTTTTCACAGAAATGTCAATAAACTATATTTTTGTTTAGTTTAAATGCTTGTCAGTACATTCGGCAGTTCACTTTAACCATATTTCAAAGACAATTGAAGTAATGAATGAAATTACATATAAAGATGTACTGTAAGTCCTGTTGTGTACTCAAAGTTTTTCTCCAAAAGTTTGTGAACCCATAGGTATGCTTTAAATTGACTAGTTATATAGTCCTAATCCACTTTTTAGTTTATGAAAGTACACTATGAAGTATACTCTTAGTAAACTACAAATTTTTTTTATGTACTAGTTTTTTTGTGTAAGTTCTAGTTATTTTTAGGGAATTAATATTGCCTTAAAGGGGAGGTCTAATGCTATTTCATTCATTCTGATTTATTTACACTGTTAAAGAGTTGTGTTCTCATGCTAAACATGGTCAAAGTTTAAAAAAAAAAATGCGTTGGACGTATGACAGAGTATTTCTGTGCCAAATACACTCCTTAAGGGTTCGTATAAGGGTGGAATTCCTTGTATGGGCACTTCTCCAGGAAGAGCGTGCACACACATGAACCAGGGGTGCGTTTCCCAAAAGCATCATTTGGCAACTATGGTCGCAAATTCCATTGTTACCAACATAGTTCAACGGTTTGGTGTTTCCCAAAACCATAGCTCAAACGAACATTCGCAAATAGCGTCACAAACTTTTGCACAAGCTCTTGACCTGTGGTTACAAGCATAGTTTCTTGCTTGTATGACATATGGACTTAATTAAATTATGCTCTTGGGCTCAATAAACAAGCTAAAATGTAGTACAATCTAAATATATATATATATATATATATATACTGTATACTGTATATATAAATTTTTTTTTTGCACATCATCAGTAAGCAGTGTCTTTGAAGGCTGTGCATGTGTATGAATGGAATCCCCTGAGTATGACGTAAGAGGGAACTAGCAATGCATCAAATGTCAAATAAAGCAAAATGACAGGGAACAAAAAATTGTAAATTAGTCATCAGGTGCCATATTAAATAGAGCAGCAACTCAGAGATCGCTAATCAATTAAATAGCAGGAGTTATTTCTCCACCACATACGTGTGACTTCATTAACAGTGGCCCTATATTGTTGAAATAATGTGGTTCAACAGTGGATGCAGTTTGTTTCTCCGGGGCAGCAGCGGAGTTGTGCAAATGTATTTGTTTGTTCCTGGCAGTTCGGTGACGAATGTTTTATAAACAAATTAAATAAAATTTGAGTCAATAAAGTTTTTGTTCCTGTTTTATTTATATCAATGTCACAGCTTGCAGACGATCGCTACACAAAAGCCGCGCATGCTCGTGACTCTTTAGCTCCGCCCACGGCACGCCTCCAGTAGCTCGACTGTTTTCTGAGAGAAGCGCTATATCTTTCTTTTACAAAATGAAAGACTCTTCGGAGATATGAAGGATGCAATACTACTCTATAGGTCCTCGAGATTAACATGAGATTGGCAGAAACTGTGTGTGTTATGTCCCCTTTAAATACAAAATCAGTAGATATTTTTGCTAAGATGTCCCGAGTAGTTTATAATGTACTGCTATGCAATTGCCAATGTACTCTGGGTGGTTGCTTATTGTCTCCAAAATATTATTGTCCCTAGATATAACTTGGGATCCTCTATAAATGTTCGTCTGCCATGTCAAATGTTTAACCACTTAGAAAAATGTAATAGCACATCTCCTCAACAAGCCACACAATTTCAACCATTCATATCCGTTCATGACTGTTAAACTTTTCTTGCAAGAAAATAAATATTCATAAATGGGGTGTGAGTTGCATGCAAAGTTTAATACTTAGAGTTAGAGGTACTCTTAACACTGAGTATAAGCAATAGCAATGATGCTTGCTGTAGCAAGCACTACCAATAAATGAGTAAATTAGGATTTTTAGCAAGCCAACTCTGTAGCCAAGAACAATACAGAGGAAAACCAGACTTCTACAGATAGTGATAAAGTCTTTACTAGTCACAGTTTAAGATTAAACTGCACTCGTGGACTGTTAGAGAAATAAAGCTCTCCAGCAGCACAGGGTTAAATTAGAGAGCCTGCTGTGTTAGATGGCTGTTATTACCTTGTTTTGTCTAGAGGGAAGTGAGCGGTGTCTTCTCTTGAGCTTGTTTTTGAAGAGCTCTCTGTGTTTACATTATCTGCTATCAGGTAGCATGTTCGAAGGCTGGTGTTTATGCCTTTAAAGTGTTGGTGCTGTTTGAAGTTCCCTCAGGATAGCTTGAGATGCTGAGAAGATGCTCGTCACACAACAGCACTTTGCAGCAGGGATTTAGTGAGTTGCTGTCTGCTTATGCAACTGTTCAGTGGAATTTCTCAATGTTTTGAGTTGTTATAATCACAGCTCTGATAGAACACCTAGGTTGCTTTTACAATACTTTTATATACATTTATATTTGATGATTAGGTTTAGGTAGACTCTATGTAAATCAGTTTCTTTGAAGATATTTGTGACATGTTTGGACACAAATGACACAATATTATATAATGCGATTCTGTCAAGATTATACATTTTTTTGTAAGATGTCTCTGTAATGTACACAAGCTTACTGGGAGTATACGTTTCCATTCATTTTTATTTTTATTTTTTAAAGACATTAATACTTTTATTTAGCAAGGATGCGTTAAATTGATCAAAAGTGACAGTAACAACATTTATAATGTTACAAAAGATTATTTTTCAAGAACAGCAAATCAGCATATTAGAATGATTTCTGAAAGATTACGTGACACTGATGACTGGAGTAATGATGCTGAAAATTCAGCTTTGCATCACAGGAATAAATTACTTTTTAATATATATTACAATAGAAAAAAATCATTTTAAATTGGAATGATATTGCACAATATTACTGTTTTTACTGTATTTTTCTTATCAAAAAAAAAATGCAGCCTTGGTGAACATAAGAGACTTCTTTCAAAAAGATTAAAAAGACCTTACTGACCCCAAACTACTGAATGGTATACACTAAAGGTTCAAAAATGGCGTTTTTGCACTGATGTCATACAAGAACATTTTTGGGTTCCCCAAAGAATCTTCTGGTAAACAGTCCTTAAAGAACCATTTTTTTTCTGTTATTTTACAAATTTAAGAAGCTTTTTTTCACTATAAAGAACCTTTTGTGCACTGAAAAGGTTTCAAGGATGTTAAAGGTTCTTTATAGAACTATAGATGCCAATAAAGAACCATTATTTTTAAGGAGTGTAGTGTATATTATATTTAACCCTTCTGTGCACTGCCCATAGAGTGACATTAATCTATGTGTGGAGGAATTTTTTTTTTAATCTAAAATATTATTATTATTATTAGTAGTAGTAGTAGTAGTATTTGCTTCCCTGTACTAAAGAGTGTTCTTTAGACTGTTTCTGAGTGCTTCAGTTTGCTTCAGTATGCTTTAGTTTTTGATGAGCTGAGAGATAACAGGAAATCTATTTTGTGTGTGTGTGTGTGTGTGTGTGTGTGTAAGACAAGTGTGAGACGAGAAATGCTTTTTTATACCTAGCTCCTTAGAAAATTATTTGCATTAAATACTTAACATAGTTGGACACCATGGACACATCTTGAGTATGCATTATGATTGGATGGTATAGAAGCATCCTGTTTTGATCCTGAATGACTGTATGACTGGGGAAGTCATGGCCTAATGGTTAGAGAGTGGGACTCGTAAACCAAAGGTTACGGGTTCGAGTCTTGTACCGGCAGGGATTGTAGGTGGGGGGAGTGAATGTACAGCACTCTCTCCCACCTTCAATACCACGACTGAGGTGCCCTTGAGCAAGGCACTGAACCCCCAACTGCTCCCTGGGCGCCGCAGCATAAATGGCTGCCCACTGCTCCGGGTGTGTGTTCACGGTGTGTGTGTGTTCACTGCTGTGTGTGTGCACTTTGGATGGGTTAAATGCAGAGCACTAATTCCGAGTATGGGTCACCATACTTGGCCACTTCACTTCACTTAAAACTTTTCTTGCAAGAAAATAAATATTCAAAAGACTTTTGTCTTATACCTTTATTGAAATAGAAAATTGCCACGACACTATGTGTTAGCTATCTCTTTTAAATAGCTAAATAAAATAACATTTAAACTGAAGCCACCCGGAGGTTTTGCAAGCCCTTTTAGCCGTGAATAGAGCACAGCACCTCGTACCCTATTGCATAAGTATATCCTACCCACCTGTTCACAAGCAAAATGAGTGCTTAGCATGGGTAATTTTAAGAGAGCAGAGACCAAACCTGGGAAGGAATTCTTGTGGGAACATCACTTTGTCAAAAAACCCAGGAGAGTACGAGAAGTGGTGGTATGCAGCTACTTCAAATAATCTGACAGAGTTTCTGTGGGACACATTCCAGAACCGTATCAAAGCACAAGGCGGGGGGCTGTGGGTCCTTTCATGGCTGAACTATGATGTTTTAGCATTCGTGCACTCTCATAACTCAGAATTTACATCTGTTTAAAGATATAGGTCAATATAAGGCAAATTCAATCATTTTACTTCTATAGTCTGGAAATCTCTAAGACACTTGAGTTTTGAATTCTCCTCCAATTCCATGTTAGCATTCAGAAAGAACTGTGAGGTTGTCAACTTTACATGAGCACAAAATATCAATCTGACTTGTGTTTACATTTAGACATTTAGTTTACTTTTTTTGTGTGGTTGCAGGTACAAGAGTGGATGATTAGATTATTTTTTTTTTTTTTTATGTTTTTGCATTTAATGGCTTAAATTGTCAAAAGATATAGGTTATAAGTCAGCCTTGCGCTAAATAGGCAGCATCATAGACGTAGTTAACATAAAATGGAATATTTCACACAATATTTGTGTGTGTCCTATATAATAATAATAATAATAATTCATTACATTTATATAGCGCTTTTCTAAGCACTCAAAGCGCTTTACATTGTGAGGGGGGATCTCCTCATCCACCACCATATAAATTAGAGTATTATCTTAGCAACATTAGATTCAAGGATCCATTTCAGGTGTTTATTAAGACAAGTGACAGGAAGGCAGCTCACTAGGTTTTTGAACAGAAACGTTACACTCCCTTTTAATATGCCAGTGAAGAGAAGAGCCAAGGCTTTATTAATTATCATAAGCAAATCTATCATTCTAGTTGTGCCTTACCATCCCACACAAAGGCTAGCAGCAATTTTATCAGTAAACACAACAGCAACATCTTTCAAGACTGTGGAAAAGTTACGTGCATGTTTTAAGAATACCCTCATTCTGCTCCCCTCAGGGCTTTTTTTTCCTTTTTTTTTGAGGGAGATCCTGCTGGGTTTCTCAAGAAGCACTTTCACCCTCTGAGCACATTTGCATACAAAGTGAAGAAAGAAACAACACAATTCACTCTGATTGCCTGCTCTTTCTCACTGGGGTTAATGCAGAACCTCAGGGGTTCAACAGATCCTCTTTTGAAACGTTCACCCTCTCACTCTATAGACTAGCTTTCAATTTACTGCCAGCATCTGCCATCCACAAACCGGCTACTCCTTGTAACTCAATCAGACTGCCGGGATGTTTGCTTCGGAGTCAATAAGTAATATGATTGCATCAGAGATCTTTTCAGCATGTCCTTTTCTGAAAACATCTCTGTTAGTCCTCTCAAACTGCCACATTGTGAAGTAATTTTGACCAACATACCAATCTATGGCTTGAATAATCAGGATTACTTGAAAACAAGATATCAAAATTAAATGACCATTGTAATACCACAGTGTTCTTTAGAATACTATGCTATATGAATGTGGTAATAATTTAGTGCCTTTTTTTTTTCAAATTTATGCCTTCTGTTGTCTGATTGATAGTTACTTTTTAGCAAGTAAAAGGCCTTTTAGCATAATTGTAAAAATGTCCACCTTTAGGTTGTCTTTTTGCTGAAATCTTAACTTGAATAACTTTTATATTTTAGTAATATTTCAAGATGAACATTTACTAGACTGAATTTATATTTACTTGATTATAAATGCATCGTGTGTGTGTGTGTGAAAATCATGTAAAAATCTGAGTATCAGCTATGATACATCAGGCTTTTGAGGTATGGCTTTTTGAGGATCTGTCATCAGGCTTTTTGCGGCTCTATCAATCATCATTGTATTGCATTACATTATATGTTTTGACTGTCTCAATAAATACTACAGAGCTTTGATCATAAGACTAACAATTTAAATATGATTTTATTAAATATCATATTGGGAGACATTGAATGTCAACTGAACTTTATATGCATTTTATGTATGTAGTCTGTTATACTATTATTAAGGTATCAGAATTGTGTCCTTTTGGCCATATAAATATCAACAACTGCACCAAATTGCAATATATATATATACAGTATATATATATATATATATATATTAATATTGTAATGTACTGTAATGCATTAATATTGTAATGCATGTTTTAAGGGGTAAACTATTTTTAAAATTAGAAACAAAAACATAAATATCCACAAATGAATGGCCTGTTTATTGAATTGATCAGCCCTCTGTTTCTTCAAAAGCGTTGTATGAAAAGTCACGCTGCATGTACAGTTCTACAGCCCTGCTGTGCTCAGTCACCCTTCTGAACGCCTCCTACAGGGAGCACATGGATGCCTCCTCTGTGTTGGACTAACAGTGCAGTAGAGCTCAATACCTCCACAGGAGACTTGGCCACCTGGCTACATGCTTCTCTCTCCATGTTTCTGCTTCACAATTAGTCTTCTAGGCTCCCTGGATAAAGGGGCTCATCCTACTCTTTGCCTCTTCCTTGTACTCCCACTGTGCATCAATAGCGAAGGAACTGGGACTTCAGATTCCTCCACAGAAAGTTTGTATATCAGCTCGAACAATAAAACGCTTTGGGGCGCATTTTCCTTTGTTAGTGTTTCCAACAGAATGTGTCAGCATTTTGTCTATGTATGAAAAAATATTTTGACATATATTTGAAACAAATTGCATAGATTGATTATTAGTTTGAACTGTGATTGGTCAATCTAAGGTCTAAGGTGGTTCTTGGCCAAAATAACTAGCAAAATGGACAAAATGTATTGGTGATAGTCAAAACAGAATGTTCTATGAATATTCGAAACATAGTTTTGTTTTGTTTTTAATGTTTCAAAAAACATTTTCTTGGTTATACAAATGTTAAGGGAACATTCAATTGTACCATTTTGCACACATTATGAGAATGTTACTGTTGAATGTTCTCTGAACGTTCTGAAACAAATACTAATATTTACAAAACGTTAGACGATCATTCAGCTGAAACATTTCAGGAAAAAAGTTCCATGAATTACATATAAAAAAAATGTTTGTGCTAACATTTTGAGAACATTATTAAAAACCAGATAGATAACTTTATACTAAAGTTCTATTGATGTTATTGAAAGAACTTTTAGGAAACCGGAATGTTAGCCTGGGAAGTTCTGAGAACATTACCTGTTAACTGGGAACTGGCCAAAATCATTGAGATGACTGGGGGGAAAATGTCCCTATTTACCTGAATTAACCCCTATTACAAATCAGAATGTCAAATTTAATGTAAAATCACACAAGGAAAAATATAGATAATTTCACGTGTTTTTACTATATGGCTGTCTGGTAAAAGAATAAAAATACTAGGAATCAAAGGTGAGAGTCAAACCTCTACTGATTGATAAAGTGCACCTGACTATGAGGGGTGTTACACAAGCGGAGAACATAATGTTTGTTTAGTCTATGTTTGTCTTGGGCCATTCCAACATTTTATCTATGTCTAGTTCACCATTACCAAACTACACTGTGCTGGAAAAAATAATTCCCATAAGTCCAACATAACAGTGTGACTAAATATACATGTTTGCATTCAACAAGCCGCCTTTTCTCTCCCTTGATTTCTTTTATGTATCATGCCCATTAGCATTAGTTCTGTTTGTTATATGTAAAATGTAATATCCAATGACAAAATCAACGACTAATTCTTTATACAAAACATTTTTAACTAGAAAAGAGTTTTCCAGTTCAGCAAACTGTTAGGCTATTCAAAATCACAAAGGACTGGAAAGGTCATGGACATTTATTTATAGGTCCTTTTTTTTCCGGAGGTCCTTTATTATCAATATTAATATAATTGTATTTTAGAACTTGTAATCTAACTTATATGGTCAAAGATTTTCCGAAAACCTCAAGAAACGTAGGCCTACCTATGTGTAAGTATAGGTAAAAAAAAAAAACAAAAACAAACACACAATTTCGAGAATCGTCGCCCTTTTGTTTGTTTTTCTTTCTTTGAAAACCTTCAACAGTGGAGTCAGAGCCCCTCAAGCCCCCCCATAGTTCACAATATGACAATAATCAAGCGTAGCGTTAGTTCTGGCAGGTCACGTTAGTCAAGCTCGCATCAGCTGACTCTCAGCTGATCCCCATCAACCTATGGGAATACGACACCTATCTAAAGTATTCATATATAAGGTCCCGCAGTATTATCAGCAGTTTTCGCATTGCTCAATAGCTAATTACCCTCCTCCATCCCCAGTTAAAAAAGCGTACCTGTACCACTCGAGTCCTTTCTCGTAGTTGCGATCAAAAAAGTGCGGCTCCGCTCCCACCGCGCGGATATCAGGATGGAGGCGCAGAAACTCGAGCAGCGCGCGCGTCCCGCCCTTCTTCACCCCTATTATAATCGCTCGGGGCAACTTTTTGGTCTCGTTCAGGGCACCTGCTACTCCCGAGTCCTCGTCGTAAACAACATCGCCCTTATTTTCCTCCCAGCCGTCTCCTTTGCTGTCAGCATCACTCTCGTTGTTTAGTAAGTCCCTGCACTGCTCCTTTCTTCCATCATGAAGGTCGGTGTGGTGGAGCAGTAGCCCACACAGCAGTACAGCATGTACACCCACAGTGACAACATGATGCAGAAGACGAAAAGTTTGTTTTTCACCGGCTGAGTAGAGTGACAGTGCGGACTATATTCCATAGGACTCTCCTGTGTGTAATGTCAATGTCCTGTAGGGCATACTGGCAAAGTTACTTGCTCCTCCGCATAGGTCCCTGTAACATGCAGGCATCTCCGCGGGAGAGGAAAAAAAGGAGCATGAGTCCCCGGCAGATGTTGAATTCATTTCATTTTGGTGTCTGGACGGTGCCGGAGATGTAGGAAGTCACGGTTGTTATACTGGCACGAGCGCGTCTTTGCGCATCACTCCGTCGCCTCCCACTGGTTCATGTCATCTGAGTGAACGACGGGCAATGCACACTATTTAAAGAAAAGGGGCGTGTGATTGGGGGATTGGCCAATCGGAATACATGCCCAAGCCCTGAAGGCTTAAGTAGCCTATTATTTTTTAATCTTTTTTTTTTTTTTGACTGCAGTGTCTTTTTCTTGTTCTTCTTCTTCTTCTTCTTCTTCTTCTTCTTCTTCTTCTTCTTCTTCTTTTCTCAAAGTAGATTTTATTTTGAAAATAACTGTCACTTCTTTAATAAGCAGGAAGCAGGAACCTGGCACATGCTTATGACAACTTACCCCAATAAAAATGTGAAAAAGTGCTTGAAGAAAAAGATTGCAATTTAACAGGGGTTTCAACTACAAAACAGTTCAAAAGTTTGGGGTCGGTAAATTTATTTTTTTATGATTCTGAAAGAAGTCTCTTATGCTCACCAATACTGGATTTATTTGTTCAAAAATACAGTAAAAAGAGCAATATTGTGAACTATTATTACAATTTAAAATAATTGTTTTCTATTTGAGTATCTTAAAATGTACTTTATTTCTGTGATGGCATTATTACTTCAGTCTTCAGTCTTCAGTGTAACATGAGCCTTCAGAAATCATTCTAATATACTGATTTTCTACTCAAACATGCATTATTATCAATGTTGAGAACAATTCTGCTGCTTAATTTTTGTATTTCTATTTGTTTGCTTATTTATTTTTAACTCTTTACAGTGTATATAGTTTATAAAGGAATTTAATATGAAACAAAATGAAAGTTACAATAACTTTAAGAGCAATAAGAAATATGAGCCCACTCTCATCTTTCTCTGTTTTTTAACAAAATATTACAAGGATGTAAACACGAACATGCAATTTTGGTCATAATTGCTTTGACAATTACATTGGCAAATGTGCCTCTGAAAAGCAGAATGATGAATGACTTAAAGAAACACAAACCAATCCTTCATGCAATGAGCTGTGCAATAAAAATGAACAACAGTTCTGTTTGCTTGTTTAAGCGTTGTGAGAGAAATGACAGTCTTCTCACGGAGGATTCCCGATGCAGAATTGTTTAGACATGATTCCAGCAGATGTTTGTACTTCTCCCGCTGCTCATATCTCGCTCTTGGCTAGAAACATGTCACGGTGGCACCAAACACTTAGCATGAAAAGAGATGTAGGATATAGATGATGTTATTCTAGAGTAGGGAGGTAAAGTTAAAGAACTGTTGAATTTGAGAACTCACTTGCTTTTGTGTGTGTGTGTGTGTTTCTTCTTCTTCTTCTTCTTCTTCTTCTTCTTCTTTTCTCAAAGTAGATTTTATTTTGAAAATAACTGTCACTTCTTTAATAAGCAGGAAGCAGGAACCTGGCACATGCTTATGACAACTTACCCCAATAAAAATGTGAAAAAGTGCTTGAAGAAAAAGATTGCAATTTAACAGGGGTTTCAACTACAAAACAGTTCAAAAGTTTGGGGTCGGTAAATTTATTTTTTTATGATTCTGAAAGAAGTCTCTTATGCTCACCAATACTGGATTTATTTGTTCAAAAATACAGTAAAAAGAGCAATATTGTGAACTATTATTACAATTTAAAATAATTGTTTTCTATTTGAGTATCTTAAAATGTACTTTATTTCTGTGATGGCATTATTACTTCAGTCTTCAGTCTTCAGTGTAACATGAGCCTTCAGAAATCATTCTAATATACTGATTTTCTACTCAAACATGCATTATTATCAATGTTGAGAACAATTCTGCTGCTTAATTTTTGTATTTCTATTTGTTTGCTTATTTATTTTTAACTCTTTACAGTGTATATAGTTTATAAAGGAATTTAATATGAAACAAAATGAAAGTTACAATAACTTTAAGAGCAATAAGAAATATGAGCCCACTCTCATCTTTCTCTGTTTTTTAACAAAATATTACAAGGATGTAAACACGAACATGCAATTTTGGTCATAATTGCTTTGACAATTACATTGGCAAATGTGCCTCTGAAAAGCAGAATGATGAATGACTTAAAGAAACACAAACCAATCCTTCATGCAATGAGCTGTGCAATAAAAATGAACAACAGTTCTGTTTGCTTGTTTAAGCGTTGTGAGAGAAATGACAGTCTTCTCACGGAGGATTCCCGATGCAGAATTGTTTAGACATGATTCCAGCAGATGTTTGTACTTCTCCCGCTGCTCATATCTCGCTCTTGGCTAGAAACATGTCACGGTGGCACCAAACACTTAGCATGAAAAGAGATGTAGGATATAGATGATGTTATTCTAGAGTAGGGAGGTAAAGTTAAAGAACTGTTGAATTTGAGAACTCACTTGCTTTTGTGTGTGTGTGTGTGTGTGTGTGTGTGTGTGTGTGTGTGTGTGTGTGTGTGTGTGTGTGTGTGAGAGAGTTTGGCCTCAGGTCAGGGGCCTTGGACCTCCAGCACCTGTACCATTCTAGATTATCAGGATTACGCCAGAGCTGCCATGCCAGTCCACTAATCCCTTTATCTCATCTAGCACACGGTGTGTATGTGTGTGAGATGACTGTATCTGCACTTCCTGCATGCACTGCTGTCTGCAAAACACATTTGCTTCCTGTCAGGACAACCCCTCCACAAATAAAAAGTGACAAAACAAACACTTACACCTGTAATAAACACAAGCATAACAGACACAAAAAGATTTTTCAAAGTTGTAAATAAAATACTATTTCAGTCTTTCTACTGCAAAATTTCATGTTACTTGCTGTTTCTTTCCATTTAATTGTGAATTATACTAGTTATTAATTGTTTCTACACCATTCTTTTTCTCTGTGTGTTCATTTACAGTACATTTACAGTTAAGTGAGGACTGTGAAGTGGATCGAATGACAGTGTTCATTTCCAGGAAAGGAGTACAAGATCAGGACTGATGTGAAATGCTTGATTCAGGTCAGTAAATCCATTTATGCAATTCTGGCTTTGATACAAGACCCAGAATTTACACTGAACATTTAGTGGCAACCCAACACAGAGCTAAATTTTATTTAAAAAATTGTCTTTAAAATCAAACTTTGAAGTGTATTAATTTTTACAAAGAACTAATATCAGACAATGTGAAAAAATATTATACTCTTAAAAATAAAGGTTCCAAAAGGTTTTTTTTGTTGCAGTGATGTCAGAGAAGAACCATTTTTGGTTCCTCAAAGAACCTTTCAGTGAACAGTTCCGAAACACGATGTTTTTCGGGCCTGTGTCTTTAAATGCAAATGAGCTGCTTCTCCCCGCCCCCTTTTCCAGAATAGAGCTGCCATTACAGCTCGTACCTGCTAAAAACATCTGTTTTGGTTCTGATTGTCATGTTTATCACGCTGAAATCATGCGTTTTAAACCATATTAGTTTAAACTTCTGATATATGGTTTTCTGAGAGCACACATCTGAAGCACACGGACAGAAAGCGGCTGTCACAGCATGTGAGTACTAAACTAAGTTCTCATTCACACACAAGTTTACGTTAAAAACACACACGAGTTACAAAAACAGTCGTTTATGTCTGCGAAGGTAAACTGCTGGGAAATAAATCACGTTTATTTTAGGTCTGTGTGGCAGCAGCAATATACATGAAATAAATCAATAAATCCACTGCTCTCTTGTCTCCTCTGAGGCTGGGACTCTAAATAGTGTTCTGTGCTCGTCTGTGCAGCCAAAGACAGAACAGTTAGCATGTTTTGCTCAAACTTCCGCCATGGCATTAGAGCTGGTACACCGTTGTCGCTTGCGAAAACACAATAACGGCGCTGTGGGTGTAAATTTACAGATAAAGGGGCGGTAATATTATAATGAGATCCCTTTGCCACGTCACCAAGGGAGCGAAATCAGACGCGCTTGTTTTCTCAGACGCTTGCAGAAAAAGGCTTACCAAAACAAAGTTACTGCGTTAATCTTTTTCACGTTTCCTTGGTTGGTAGATGCACCGGGGACCTGATTATAGCACTTAAAACCTGGAAAAGTCAGATTTTCATGATATGTCACCTTTAAAAGACTAAAGGTTCTTTATTGGTATCTATATATATAAAACTTTCCATTGGACAAAAGCTTCATTTGATTATTAAATTGTTCTTCACACTATGAAAAAAAAATTGTTATTTTAAGAATTATTCATTGAAAAGTTCTTTGAGGAAGCCACATTTTTTCTTCTATGGCATTACTGGAGGAAAAAAACAACTTTTGAAACCTTTATTTTCTTTTTGAGTTCTTTTACCTGCATAGTTTTGTTCATGGTTTTTGAGGAAGGATGTCAAGCAATTTGTTCATGTTGGCACAGATTCTACCAAGTGCCTTAATACCCCAAGTTTGATCGGACATGTGGTAATAAAACATATGGAAAATGTTTTCTCCACCATTTTAAAAGTTGAAAAGCCTTTTTATTTTGCCATTAAAACTATGCTGGAACACGTAAGTTTAACTCTACTTTCACATTTAGTGTTGTTTTTCCATGCTGTCCATGACCCTACCAGAACAGATCTGCTATTGTCATATAGTTACTTTTTTATGTTCTGATAATTCTATTACATGCTGAAGAGTTTGACAACGTGGTAAAAATGCACACAAGGACATAGAGCAGCAGACAAAAGAAAAAAGTCATATATTCTGTGGTAGCGGTTTGCTCTTTGTGAGCACCTCCTTTTGATTTGATTGGCACTTCAAAGTAACTCTGTGACTAGAAGGGAGGGACACCGTGGTGGGAACAAAAGACACCTGAGGGGTGGGAGTGCAGAGATCTAGACCATAGACTGCTCCAGCATCCGGGAGACCATATGGGCAGATCAGTTTGGACCGTTATGCTTCATGATGCATAGACACACACACACACACACACACACACACACACACACCAGCCGCCTATGTGTTTTCAGAGAGATTTAGGAGCTGTTCGGTTGACACATCAAAGGATTCGTGGTCTTGTTCATCTCCCTCAATGGAATATCTGTAACTGTACCATGTTAACGTGATCCTCTGGTCTGTCATTAAATCACATACTAAAATCATTTCTACACCATTTGCAATGCCCTTCTATCATTTATGGCCAAAACACTGCATCCATAACATCGTCTGACTGCCGCCGGCAAGCCTTGCATGAAAATAATGTACTTAAGTGTTTCCACCCTTTTTGACCATTGAATTTCCATAACTTTTCCATTGTCATTCCACTGCCTTTACAGTCATTTGCGATTTAAGATTTGAATTTGAACTTCACAAATCATTCTGAATGGTTCACAAAACAAATCAGACATTCCTTTGATGAGTGATATTTTAGAGCTGAGCGTAACTAGAAAAATGTACATCATCCACACAAATTGTATTAATTTATTATTTTCATTATTTATTCTACAAATGTTATTCATTTTATGAATCCTAGAAAAAATACATTTAAAACCCCCTAAGTTTTTAATGTCAGTGGAAATTTCCTTACTTTTAAATGATACTCTTTGATATTTGATCTATAGCTTTCTCATGTCCTGTCTTGATCATTTTCCTTATATGTCATAATGTGTCTCTGACAACATCTGAGGCATTTTACATGTTTAATTTACCCATTTATATCAGTAAATTCTTACAGCATTATGAGTGACTCAGAACAGATGACAGCAAAGCAATTTGTGCCCTCATTAGCTGCCGTCTTCAGCAGGAGCACAAACAGCACAACAGGAAGAGCAGATTCCATTGACACTTATGACAGACTCATTAACTATGCAGAAAAGCAGATCAACGCACTGCTCAGGGTCCTTAAGTCACGCTCCAGAGTAATTTGCTCAGGCTAAGACTGTTTTAAATGTCTATAAATTCACACCGGCCT
>NW_015554139.1:1617577-1621531 GCF_001515605.1 Sinocyclocheilus anshuiensis
GAACTTCTGTCTTATCTCCTTCTCTGAGGTCCAAGTCCGCTTGGATTTCAGGGCATTATCCTTTAGTAACAGCTTCATCCAGCTATTCTGTCCTTATGTTGCCACTGGCAAATGTTATAAAGCAAAAGGCCACTTAATCATTTAAGCTTAGAGGATCTTCAGCAGGATTGTGTGTTCAGTGTCTCTGACCTCTGACTTCTGCCCTGGTTCTCTTTCTCAGAGACTCTACGACGACTCTATCAGCCCTGATGATCCACATCTCCATGAACACTATAATGCAAAACAATAATACACAGACAGATAGACAGACAGAAAGAGCGATCTATAAACAGACAGACAGACAGAGCAATCTACAGATGATAGAGAAATCTATAGACAGACAATACAGACAGACAGACAGATAGACAGATAGATAGATAGATAGATAGATAGATATATAGAGGTTTACAGTACAATGGACCACAATCAGTCTCAGTAACCACTGTGAAGTCCAGATGTAATTCATCTACTTGATGTGACAGGGCTGATTTAAGGAACACAGGCTAAATACACCCAAAGGCATCCCAAAACTGATATTTTTATGCACTTTAGGGTTGCAAGTAAGCATTATTTTATCAAGGCATGTATATTTAAAGAACATGTCTGGATAGCTTGATATTATTTGTTTAACGTCATATTTTTCCCAAATAAGGGAAAAATGAACATAATATCCGACTGTGGAGATCATATTAAAAACATTATTTCTGTAAAGCTCCCTTGGAATAAAATGTAATTAAATGAGAGTTAATGACCAATTCCTTAATACGTAACATGCCATTGTAATGGTGTAGTTTAAAACACAGAAACTGATCATTGATCTTATTAAACTCTTAATGCTGTACAGATCTTACAGTATTCAAAAAAAGCTCTAAGTAAACTCCAAACTTTCAGGCGTTTTCAAAACTTTCAGACAATTCTTTGCCAAGCCAGCATTATAGTTTGTCTTGGCAGACCTTACTTTTCTAGTTTTCATTGGTTGTTTTACAACTGCTCTCTGTTGGCTGAGACTGTGATGAATCCTGAGATGAGTTTGACCGTTTTGGAAATGATGTTGAGAAATAGCTCTGCAAAAGTTATGCCAAACTGCTCCAGGAAACTGATCAGGATGTAGAGCATAATTTTGACGTTGAACAGCCTGTCTGCAGAAGACGTTCTCTGCCAGGAAATTAGGCATCTGGGTGAAAGATACTGAGGGGCCGGTGCAAAGGGTTTGGGGGAAGGGGACCATAAATGGCCCCCATTATGCAAGTTACATTATCATACCTACTGTATACTGAACTGGTGAAATGTTCAAATGCAAAATTATTGGTGGCTTTAGTGCAAGAAGTTGTGGTGAGTTCCCTCACAGTCCTGTCTCACCAACAACAATCATCAGAGCGGAATAATATTGTTCCAAAATAATCAGTGTTAAAGTCTGGCATCAGAATCAGTGCAGTTCCAATTCCGATGATTATGGCTGATTGCATTAATTATTCAAACTCTTCCAGGATTCTTTACTGCAAGTCAGGTAAATTATGTTATGCTTGTTTGGTAAATTGAAATGAATTCATGAAGCCACCTTTTTTCTGCATGTGCTTTTCTTTTCTATGGTCAATCGTCTTACAGTTTCTATGGTGGTGGATTTTCTTCAAACTGAAGACCACCTTTAACTTCACCAGAGGCCAAGCCTATTGTTCTCTTTGATCTGGACCGAGAAGAGAAACCTGTGAGGTCCCTCACCCTAAGCACTCAGCCGTCCCCAGTCAAAACATGGCGAAACGGGGGCTGAGGGACACATACAGATACATAAAACCTCTCTTCATCCAGGACCATCAAATATAGACATCTGTTTAAAGACATCTGCCATCGATTTCCACTGCTAACATGACATTAGACTCAGTTTGCAGTGTTCTCTTTAGCATTTACCCCTGCTGACATATCATACCCTGAAGTTTGTGACCGTCGGTGAACCGTATGTCCCCTCAGGCCGGAAAGAGAGAGAAATGATAAGAGGCTTCCTTAAATTACAGACTGCAGTCTCATCTAAATGGAGTTCAGCCAGAGGCTGAGGTAAACAAGGTCATCCATTAAAGCAACACAATTAAAGCTGCAGCCTGCATTCTTCATGACAAATTTCATTAGGAATAAAGCCATATTATTACTAGCATTCAAGAGCCTTCCAGCAGGAGAGCTTTCATCTCGAGGTTTTTAAAAAGATGTTTTGAGTAGGTACAGCAGAGCTGGGCTATTGTGGTAAGTAATATTTCTGGAATACTGTAAAGCTGAAGGATTCAGTCCAAGCATCACCTGGAGTCAACAATGACCTTTTTAACCGTAAACAGAATATTAGAAGAGAGGAACAAACAGAGGTTTCTAAAATGCACATTTTACTTTTACATCCAATTTACATTTTATGTTCTACCAATGATAAAACTGTGCTAGATGATGAATTTGTTTGGAGGGACACTGATAGGAAGACTTAATGTAAACACACTGTGTTTATGATTACATCTATATATTAATTTTTAAGAAAGATCCACATACACTAGAAAAACTACTGAATCACTTCATCCATCTTTCGTTCATCTAATCAAGCATGATCCGAACACCTCTTTAATCTGTCAAGCCAAAAGCAGAGCCGATGTCTGGCACCCATCATTGGTACTGTGGGCAATCTGGACTCAAACTGTCTTATGTATAGTTTAATGAATAACCTCAGTTAATGTCATCATTAAACAGCCAAACAAAGAGGGCTTTACATTGGTTTTCATTTGCTCTCCTCTGTGTCAGCATAATGGTAATGATTTTGTTTTTCTGAACAGCTGCCCTATGTCACTGTTTTACACTTACAAACTGCACACACACTGCCGTACACCTTCGGTCATTCCTCTTCAGGTGTGTGTTAAAGTGTGCGCTAGACACTGCTAATTTAAGAAATGTTAAGCTGAATGGGTGGGCCTTGCCTGAGGATAGTACCTGTCACCTACAGACTGACTTTGGCAGTCCCAGACTGTTTTAAATTGCTTCTCAGGAGGCCTACGTGACAAGAGTGTTAAATGTCTGAAATAGGTAAATATAGACATAAAGATTCTTCCTGATCTGACCCTTAAAGATAGATTACCCAAAAATAAAAATGTTGTTGTTCACCTTCAGACCCAAGCGGCAACCTTCTGGTCTCACTCCTGAAACCAACAAGGAAGTGACTAAAACTGCAATTCATCGACTGGCCGCTAGAGGTTGGCTCCAAAAGGGAGTCAGTCCCATAGACTCCCCATGTTAAAATGCCCAACTTTACAGCAGAAAAAATACGTTTACAGCCTGGTACACAGGTTTTGAGTTTGAGATCTGTCAAGTTAATTCTGTATCGTCTATTTTTTATCTTAAAATCTATTTTATACACCATAATTTTAGTTTCTATAATGTGTGAATATATCCCCGATCGTATTCTACAACAAAAACAATCAGAGCACCTTATCACTAGTTTTATTTTGATTTCCCGAGTCCGCTATTGGCATATAGCCCGTTAGCATCGCCAGTGTGGTTGCTGCTAATCTCGCTTACATTGCTAATACTATTCACACACATTACCATTGTTTTACTCCCTGTCACTTGCTTTAATGGCGGATGTGTGTCTACCTTTGAGTGCAGGTGAGGACATGTTCGAGCTGCATTCGGTGCAGGTCGAGCTGGAGGCTGTGGAGAAGCAGATCCGTGACCTGGTGGAGAGGCAGGCCCAGCTGAGAGAGCGGAGAGCCGCGCTGGAAACATCCCGGGCTGACGCTCACAAGTCCGGGGTAAGTATACATGCGCGTTAAATATCGCATGCGATTTATCGTGCAGCCCTAACATGAACTAGACGAAATGACTAGCAACATGGGCAACTCTAATACATTAGAAGCTGTTGCCCCCATCAAATTGAAAAAGGTTAGAGAAAAA
>NW_015554139.1:1621721-1632453 GCF_001515605.1 Sinocyclocheilus anshuiensis
AATGTATCTCATAATCTTGTACTGCAGTTATATCTGATCAAATGCACATTATTATTCTTTAGCTTGGGTTAAACAAATTAATTTTGCTTGGTTGGAACAGCAGCTACGCTAATTATGTCTCTATTTGTTTCTCTGTTTCTGCTGTTTCTGATTGACATCCCGTGGAATAGGATTTACACAAGCTTCAGTCTGGATCCAGAACACCTGAGAAGAGATGATGCCAAACCCTCAGAGGACCTCAGATGATGCAAACCCTGAAACAACATAAAAAATAAGTTTGATTGCATCATATAATAATTGCTGTTAATAGTGTTCATCGTCTGTTTGATTAAGTCTTTAAGTGAATTGAATTGAATTGGTACAAAAAGTGGTTTTGGTCTATATAGCTAATGTTGCCCTTTATGACAACTGTGAGGGGGGTGAATTTTTTTATAACTCATCCGTTTAAATTATATTAAGCCTTAAAGTTCTGCATAATTAAGGGCGTGGCCACTTGAGTGACAGGTGAATTGCCGTTGCTGTCACCGGATCGTGAAAAACGCTATACAAATAAACGTGAATTGAATTGAATTGGTACAAAAAGTGGTTTTGGTCTATATAGCTAATGTTGCCCTTTATGACAACTGTGAGGGGGGTGAATTTTTTTATAACTCATCCGTTTAAATTATATTAAGCCTTAAAGTTCTGCATAATTAAGGGTGTGGCCACTTAAGTGACAGGTGGATTGCCGCTGCTGTCACCACTGTCGAGCAAGTTGGGCGTGGTTTCAGCAACCAGCTCCCGCCTCTTTGACAATTTTCGATTATCCGTGAGTGACGCGCGGTGACGCGTTGCCAAGATGGCGATGGCCGGCTCCGCCTACTTTAGGCTTCAAAAACGCTCTTCGGAATCCTACGGGTGACATCACGGACACTACGTCCATGTTTTTATACACTCTATACTTCAGACCCATATGATTTTCTTCTGTCAATGAACACAAAACGATGCATTTCTATTAACAAAATGCATCTGGAAAATAGCAGGGAACACAGAATGAACTGCTGCGAGAAAAGTGCACCACCTAAGTTGTCCTGTACATGTGAATGCGTTATATTAACAGCTTCGAACAAATGTATTTATTTAAAGCAACTTACCCTGTCAGGTGCTCTGACAGATGTGTGTGATGTAATGCATCAGAGACAAGTTTTTTTTTTCAACACAATCTCATGGCAATTTGTAAATATATGTTTTGGTGAATTGCTAGGTAATTAGTATGAATTTGTATGATCTCATTCGAACATTTTTCTAAAAAAATCATATGTTTTTGACTGATTCACACTATTCGAATTAATACAAAATTGCCACCTTATAAAACAGTTGCATTTCCTTGTGAGATTGAGTCATCAGTGCATAACTTATATTGTAAGGTTATATGCTTATATGTAAATACAGAGCCACATTAGTATTTCCATTTTGCATAATGACAGCAAGCAAGTCTTTACAGATTGCACTGAATGAGTGCAAATATAAGGTGGTGCAGTAATTCTGACTAAAATATAAATTTTGCTATGCTAAATATACTTTTGGTTGGACATTAAATATAGGTTTAAAATGTTACATGTAACACAAGTAATTGTATTTTTATGAGAGTACCGTAATAACTGTAAAGGAATTAATGTAATGTAATGTAAAACAATATTTTGTTTTTCTTTATTATAGTGTACACATATTTATATTTTATTTGCACATAATATATATTTACATAGATTCAGTACATTCACTATATTTTCACAGCCTTCAATTTACACATTGTTTGGACAACAACAGGATGTAGAGTAACATGAAAAAACACAAAAGTAAAATCAGCCCTTTTGTATTTGATTATCAATTAATCAAAGTTATAATCACCAAATCAGTAGATTAAAAACTGATTAGCATTAGTTGCAACCAAACCGCATGAGTACTCTTCCTATAATCTGCTGCAGCTCTCAGACATAATTTCAAACAAAAATGATCATATTTTGAGTTTCCACTCCATAGGTCCATAGGTTTTTGTTGCTTAATTTTGCATATTCACCCCCACAGATATTGTGTGCTTATTACAAGCAGAAAAAGGTGATAAATATATGTCTAGAGTGAGGCCAAGAGCAATAAAGAGGTCACTCTTCTCACTGACTTATCAGGTCCATCGTCCTGCCCTAGCGTCTCAGGGCTGTGGAGATAGCCATCGTTTTCTGTCACCCAATCCATCTAGAAACAACCTTTCCAGTTTAGACTTGCAAATTCTTAACGCTTCTAATTTCACAGTGCTTTCATTAGGCACGGTGTGAAGGATAGTCATAACTCCAGCACCCTTTAAAGATTAGTCTCTGCATTTCTCCAGTCTGGAAGAGCATTTTAATCCTAGTACTCTTGTTTAAAGGCATGTACCGTGCACAGACAGGTTAGTAATAACAGTGCTTTTGGCCTCTAACATTAGATGCTTTAGAAGTCAGTCTATGAAGCAACACACTGTTAATGAAGTTCTTAATTGGCGGTAAGAGGTGCAGCTTCAAACACAACTCCTCCTAGATAGTAAAATGACAATCCTTGTGAAGAAGCCATGGTCACACATGTTCTGTATGAACTTCCCCTGATGGTGGGAGCGTCCAGCTGCAGGTCACAACCTGGACTTGATACTTTTAACATCAACTGTGCCTGTTAGCCACAGTTAGCTTTGTTCTTAATAATGCTAACAGAATGAAAGGGTATCACATAACAACATTTGCATTTCAAAAGCCACATTATAAAGAGAAGGGGTGATATATGGTGTAAGATAATTATCTTGTCACATAATATTAATTAAATAAAGGACACTTTCATGACACCCTTAAGTACACTTACAAAAATTGCATTTTGCAATAATGCCAACTGAAAATTTTTACTTTAAAGTATGTTTTAAATCAATTAAAAGTATTAATTTACATTAAAGATGTACTGAATTCCTATTTAAGTGGGTAAGAAAAGCACTCTAAAGTTCAATTGCATTTGATATCAATTTAAACTATCATGCATTTTCATTTAATAACAATTAACATGCAATTAAATGTCCGAAAAACATTCAGTTTGTACTTAAGTATATCTTTTTTACGTAGTATATTATTTCTGTTACTGTGTGCACAGTAAATGCTAAACGTCTATATCCATCAGTAAGAAAAAGATTTCTACATAACAATGAAAACAGCAAATATTTGCATGGACAGGTATTTAAAAATCACCCTCTGTATTAATCACCTGAAGGGGAAATGCTAGCATAGCAGTTTGGCTGCTAGCAGACTTGCTATAGTTACATAATCTTCTTAACGTCAAGAAAACACCTTTATGGTCAGAAGTCGGCAATATCAAGCAGAAATATCCTACACGCAAGTTCAAATGGAAAGCAGAACATTCAACAGCAAAGGTCAGGGGTACTAAAGGTCGTGAACTTTGGGGAAACAGCTTTATTAGCTCAATAACAGCTGTACTTTGAGACAATCACTAGTCACCAGAGAGCAAAGTCAAATGAAGACATAACAATAACTTGATTTTAAGGTTAGTATTTTTCACGGAATTATTTTGTAAATCATAAAGTAAACACAGTACCATCCATGCACAAATGAAATTATAATTGTGTTGTTTTCTTGAGCTTCATGTATTCAGTAATATCTTCACTATATGCCTTTTCCCCTTTGACCTCTTCCACTCTTACATTCCTGTCACTTCTCAGTATGACAAGAGCATGATGAAGTGAGCTTCGGAAGGAAATTCAGAGGCAGGGGTCTTTTTGGGGAATGTACATGCTTGGGAGCCCCTTTCATATTGATTTAAGACAGTCAGGAGAGCATCCAAAACGGCTTGTTTGCCGGTGCACGGTTCCCGCACAAGTCTGGCAGCATTAAAAGATTCATCAGTGCTTAGATGTGACTAACATTTGACTCCAAACTAATAAAAACGAATGACAGAGTTGGGGTCAGAGGGTCGAGATCAAGGCTCATAGGATGTCCTCTCAATTTCCAGCCATCCAGATTAATGGGGCCCCTGTGGTAGGAGCAGCAAGTGGCTATTTTTCAGTATCACTTTCTCAATGAGGCTTCTGAACCCTTAGGCCTCAGTGCACTGCCCACCTGTTGCCCTATTAACTACTAATGGAGTGCACAACCGCCAGTTTGCAGGGAAGGGGTGAGATAGTTTTATAGTTGCTTTGAAAAGCTTTGATTGTTCTATTTGTAGTTGACAAATAACATGACATATGGTTATGAACCTTCTTAAACAAGATTTTAGGTTAAAATGTATATGAGTTGCATTTAGGAAAATGTATATTTTAGGTGCTTTAATATGGTTTTCACAATTTTAATAATCTTTTAGTTGTTTTATAGTTCACTCAAGTAGTCCTGCAGTGTGACCAATGAATTGTTAAGTAAGTGAAGTGAAGTGACGTGTGGCCAAATATTGTGACCCATACTCACCATCACAATTATGCGCTTAAACAAGAATAATAAGCCAAATTTGTAGTTTTGTGGCTTCTATTTTCTAAAATGGTAACACTTTACAATAAGGTTCCATTTGTTTACATTAGTTAACTAGCTCAACTAAGCTCAGTTTACTTCCAATAGTGTCTATGCAATCAAGTCAACAATATTGCCAGAAATGAAGTGTCCCCAACAAGCCAAAGGAACCAAAACTCCATTGGTGATAGAAATGGAGGGGACAAAAACCTTGGGAGAAACCAGGCTCAGTCGGTGGGGCCATTTCTCCTCTGGCCAGACGAAACCATGGCGTGGTTTAATTCCAGGCTGCAACACAGGTCAGATTGTGCAGAGGACTCGTCTGGTTCTCATGGTCTTGCGTCCCACGAGGAACTGAAAACAGACATGTGAGCAAAACTTCGCGATGAATCTTTACACGACTGTCAGTGTCGGTGAAACACTCAAGTGCGAGTGCCAGTGTCCTGACTCCTGAGCGCATCAAGTAGGCCTAAGTCACATATTTTTTACCTGGGAATTTGACTGTTGGGAGCAATAAAAAGACTAAATGGTCCAAATGGAATGAATTGACGCGTTTTGCCAATTCACTGTAAAAAAAAAAAAAAAAAAAAACGACTCAAAAGAATCATTAATATGCAAATTAATGGTATTACTGGTTACCCCACGTGCACACCGTGGGGTTACAGGAGGACCATATACTTTAGTTTAGATTAGAACTGGGTGGATTTAGCATTAGGGACCCCCAGGGGACCTCCTGAAGTTGGAAGTAGGGCATCGCCTGCAATGTGGGTGGGTGGGTAGCAGGGGGTGCCCTAGAACGTAACCAATTTGTTTGTTTCAAATGTAAAATAGAAGATAGACTCACCTAAACTCTCTGAAAAACTAATTTGTAGAACTATGGCGACAATATAGTTTTATATAATAAATGTACAAAGACATCTGTGAAATGCTTATAGATAATCTATTTAACTTTTATTCTATTTTATTCTTCTAACATCTATTTAACTCTTATTTGTCAAGTTGCTAGACATGGTTAAATATATATTGCTGTCTATTTAAAATGAAGAGACAGTTTGACAGTATTTTATAATATCTTTTAAAATAATATAATATTTCGAGAAGCACCTGCAGCCCAATAATTATTTTATTTATTTACTTTTCTAACGTTATCTTCAGTAATATGACTGAATGCATTGCAGCATTCTAATTTGTACATATTTTTGATAAAAATGAAAAAAAAAAAAAAAAAAGTGAAAGAAAAGAAAAGAAAAAGAAAACAAATATTTTGTGAAGTCCAGCAAAAGAGCCATTGGCTGTTGCCATAATCACACTAATATTAAAATGCATAGTCTACCTCTGTTGAGTTGCGACATCAGATTTTCAATTTAAGATTAATATTAAAATGTTAATAATAAGAAGAAACTGAGCATTTTAACTTGATAGTGAAGACAATAAAAAATGCCTTTTTGGCAAAATCAAAAATGCATTTTAGAACTCAATTACGCAAGCAGCAATGAGAGCCAAGCAACTGTGATTTAATGGGAATGCTGACGGAGAGTAGCATAGATCTTTTTTCCTGCAGTCAACAAGCAATAGAGAGTGAAAAAACGGCTTTGGCTATTTTGGATCTTTTTTTGGTAGGCCAAGGGCTATTTCACAAAAAGAGACAAGCCTTTTGATGTGTGATGCTGTTGTGTCGGATGTGTGAATCAATCATCTTTGCAACATTGTTAAAATGACACCATATGGTAACCTGTCATGACCATTTCAACACCTCGATCTCTATTTTTATAGGCTACTAATTGTTTTATACTAATTGAATGTTTATAATTCTCGTTTCTACATCTGACAAGTTTGATTTCTCACCTTCCCATCTTCATGTTGAGTTACGCAGCTCCTGTAAAGCATCTTTGAATTCATCTTTAATCAAAAGAGTCAAAATTATGTAAATATTTTTGGAAGGACAAATTGAGATAAACAGTTCATGATAATGTTTTAGTTCACAAAAGCATAAATGCTGTTTTTTTTTTTTTCACAGCAAAAACTTTTTTATTGTAATGTGTGAAAATATATCGTTGTCCAGTTACAACAAGGTTGCCAAAAGAGTTATGAATATAAATCATACCAAGCTTTAAAAAATTTCACCGAAATTTACCTGAGATACAATCTGTTGTCTCTTACAATGGACAATAATGCAATTGCTGGCTGTCAGAAAGCCACAAGATGGCAGTGTCATCTTCACAAAGATGGAAATAACATTCGCAAAACTATGTTTGTTCAGTGTTTGTTCAGTTCCCAATGGAAATAACCTTCGCGAAACTAATATGTAGTGTTGTTGGTTTTTACATATTACAGCATCTAACTGACTTGGTTACTACTATGGTCATTTTGAGTGGCACTGGTGATTAGTTTGTTCACAACGAAAATTCCATAAAGAAAAAGGGCACTTCACATGCCCGGATGATGCACTTAATTATTCAAATAATCGTATAATTACACAAGACGGTTGAGTATGGTGCTAGATTAAGTGCATATAGTGCGTCATTTGGCACACAACTCAACTGTCTCTTAATAGTCACTCAACGCGTTATGGTGTGCTTTCATGCAAGATTTTTCACCATTTGTGCTTCATAACCTCGACAATGTGTAAGATTATGTCATATTAAATGTAGTCAATTGATAAAGTCAGAATCTGATTAATACAAAATAAATAAATACATTTACCCATTAAGTTACCCTGCACATAATAAATAAACATAATAAAATAAGCTTATTTTTTAAATTAATGTAAACGCGGTTTTCTTGCGTCATGAATATTTAATGAGGTAAGAACCGAGGCTGTGGTTATGATTGGTTGTCTGTTGCTAAACAAGGGTTAACCCCGCTAAAAGCTCTCTGCTCAGAATCAGAATTTCAAAGTCACGTTTTTGTCCAGCTGCTGTTTAAGTAGACAAGGTTAAGACCACGTAGCCTTATCGTTTACTGTAATTTTGTCTAAAAGCGTTCTTTATGAGTGAACTGCTGCAGTGCGAACTAAACGCCACCCGCTCCACTCACTGCATACCTGTCTCTCCACCGAACTAAATCAAAAGCACTCGGCACATGGATCGTGTGTAATAAGACTACACTTCCCATGCTGCACCGCGTTCGCGTCGTACCGCTGCTGTCACTTTGCCGATGTGAGAATCGGCCAGCAGCATCTCAGCCGAGCAGCAGTGCAAAAATGCACTGAAATACGCATCTTAGGACATTTCTACCCTCTTTCGGTTTGCCATGAGGGCGTGTGATGGGAATACCGGGGATGTTCGCACCGGATTACGTCCCTTTATTTTGAGCGAAATGCGGATTGTTTTGCGCTCGAGGTGTTAACGCAGACAAAAAGAAAATATACAAAAATGAAGAAGCAATTCAATCGGATGCGACAGCTCGCCAACCAGACTGTTGGCAGGTGAGCGCTATGATCTTAAATACGATCGTTTTACGCCATGACGAAGTTTATTTAGTATTTATTTACTTATTTATTCGCAGAAAAGAATCCCTAACTGCAGTACCGATTCCCATATATTTCCCATTCAAACTTTCAGTTTTCTAAATATACAAATGCATTTTTAAACATTTTTAGTAGCCATTACTACAAATAGCGTCTAGCGTCTTGATTGCGCAATGCATCTTAAAATAGCTTTATGCATTATCACACCCATGCAATATTAGGCATTATTATTATTATTATCATAGATGCATAATTGGAGGTTGTGCATCCGTGTGTTGTGCATAACGGGTTCACTGCAGAGGCATTTCTTCCAGCAAAATGCCTCTCGGAGGTTCCCCATGGCACTGACACTACACCCCCTGCACAAACCTCCCTGATGCATTTCCATCAAATGCAGCTTAATGTAGCACTGCTGTATCAGCTCACTTTGATTTGAATGAGAGGTATGAGAATGACATGTCTCCAGTGCCAGCTGATGCGGTGGATGGATGCGGATGAGAGGAAAATGGCAAAGGCGCAATGTTTTCATCACACAGTGATCTATGGAAAAAAAAGAGGAGGAGTTGGGTGCAGTACATCAGCAAGATCTGTCACTGATGGAGAAGGTCATCATTGCTTCAGAAAGCACGGCTTCGAATTTCAAAATCCAGTGCATTATAGTGCGGATTGCAAAAAAGTTGCTGCGTTTTTTTTTTCCACTGTTGCTGCTGATATGCTTGCCCCATTTATCTTGTTTATGTTGGAGTGGGTGTGTGATGCTTGACCTTTCACATGTTTGGATTGTTCTTTACATTCTTCTCTCACCTACCTCTCTTCTCACATGGCAAGGAGGGCTGCTTGTCATGCACGGGCCGTTGTGAAAGGCCAGAAGGTGTGTGTCGCTATCGGGCAGCTCCTTGCTGGGTGATTATGCCACAGTGTTGTGGGTCATCATTTCAAATGCATTCTCTGTGGGTGGTTAGAAGGGAAGCTTCTCTTTTACTGCCTCTGGCTGGCATTTGCAGGCCAGTGGAAAATGGCAAGTCAGCTCCTCCAACCCGGTTCCAGCATTGCTCAGGTCATGAGATTGTGTGTGTGTTTGTGCTTAAGCCCTGCATTAGTATTCTCTACCTTTCCCTGGTAATGTCCAGGGAACTGTGGCAGCGGCCCACTGTGGCATTCTGTCTGTAGCTGTGCGGTAATGAAAAACAACATGTTTCCTAAACAGCACAGAGTCCTGACTCATTAATAATATGTTCCTGGGTCTGGGAGGGCATGCTGGACTGATGTTTGCTTTGGAAAATAGATTTGCACGTTCCTGTCATGTACTGTTAGAAGTACAGAGCCACATCTTCCAATATCAGCTGGGATTTGCACTTAGATACTGTGTCGATGACCTTGACAGACTTGTGCAGAGGTAATGCAGTGTAGGAGATGATCCATGACTCTTGTTATTTTTGTTATCCATTATCAACACCATTTTTCTTTGTGAATATTTAAAGTCAGCATGAAAACAAAAGAGACTTTATTTTCTTAATGTGTGTTACTGCTATTATTGTGAACAATTTTGAATGCATAGTACATATATTTTTGACCAAATTTGAATCCAAAAGTCATAACGTATTCTTCCTGTGATTTCTCTCTGCTTATGTATGTAGTCAAGCCAATCACATTTAGATCTGCTTTCATTTCGGTATTCAATACTTGCTTTTCACTTTTTAGTCGACATGAAATGCTGTTGCTACAATTGCTGTACATTTCATATTATGACACATTTTTAGTTATTTGATTATTCTCTGTTTTTATTCAGAACTCGAAGATAAATGTATTTATTAACATATGAATGATAAGTCTTACATTATATAACACTTACAAAAAGCAGACTCAGACTCAAAACAGTGAAACCAACATTTTAAATAACCTACCATTCAGAAGTTTGGGGACGGTGAGATTAGTACTTAATATAAATTTGTAGCAACCGTAAACAACTAAAAACAACCATTTCTATAATCACACTGTATGTACTGCAATACTGCACAGCCCTAGTGTATACATTTGTATTTATGTATTTGACATTTGTCCAGATGCTTTTATAGCTGTCACCCAGCCTCCCCGCTGCTTTCATTTCTCATCATTTGTAAATCACATTTCCCCTTGCCCACTGTGATAAAAATGACTACCCCTGGCTCTGTGTGTATGTATACTTGTGTTCGTCTAGTTAAGGGGCCAGTATTTGTGCTCTTTCTCTGTATTCTCATTGTGACTATATTTATAGTCTCTTCATTCATGTTTTTGTGGCAGTGAGTGTTTGTGAGGGTTTTTGGTGGGGTTGTGCACTGCCTGTAGTGTTTTCTCTCTCTCAGGAAGTATGGCAGCCTTCCTTTTCCTTCAGAACTGCTGGCTTGTTGTTACAGGGAATGGTACATTGTAAGTGCTTATGGAGTTGTGTGTGTTTTTCATCGTCAGCAGAAAGGTTGGGAATAGTGTGTATGTTGATTAATGGCCCTGCGTAACAAACGTGCTCACACAACAGGGAGTGCCCACACATTGCAGGGGAATCCTATGAAGGTAGAATGACGTCAAAAAGATTTGCATACGCAGGGTAAGAGTTGTGGAAGTGTACATAAGACCTTGTATGAAAAAATAACAACTTAATTAAAACATGCTCCTTTCAGCTGTGTTCCTTTAGGCTAGACTCCCATGTGTTCATACTGAATTGCAAGCCGGTGTTAACATTATTTGGTTTGGTTTGGCTTTACATTGAAATGTCATAATCTGCTTA
>NW_015554139.1:1632621-1632829 GCF_001515605.1 Sinocyclocheilus anshuiensis
AATTATTTGCAGCATTTTACTGTTATTCGTAAGTGTAATTCATGTATTGTGAAACTGCAGCTTCATGCTAACGCATAATAAATATGATCTGCATCCTTCTGACTTCCATTTTTCCGTGCTTACACTTTTGGCATGTTTTTTTCGTCAAAAGACGGTCAAAAGCACTGCAAGCCTGTGAACAGTGATTTGCAAGCGAAAACAACAGTTT
>NW_015554139.1:1633096-1636988 GCF_001515605.1 Sinocyclocheilus anshuiensis
ACTGATTCTTAGTTGCTTATAGAGGAGCTAGTAATGCTACAAGAGTCTGTTTGAAAATTTGGTTCATTTAGGGAGCGCTTCCGCAACACCATTTTCAACTAAATGCAGAAAACTGCTTCACACAACAACAGCGTTTTGGGGACCTAAAAATGCAAACTTTTGAAAATGGGTTTCATCGTGCAAGTTTTTGAAAACGATACCGTTATCGTCTCTGTGTAAACTACAAAAACGTGAATTTGTGAAAACTGTGATGTCATGCACATGCTTATTACATGTTCGTGTAGTGTTTCTTTACAAAGTGACATTGCCAACTACTGGCCTGGCATGCATAATAAAGTGTCTATAAGCCAAAGTACACTTAGTTTTTTATGCGGACGCAAGGGTCTGCGAACTGTGCACCTTCCGATTTTTGTAACAGGTCGCACATGCTTATTGGCTTGGTGTTGCAACACAACATGGCAACACTGGCCCGGGCCGTTGTTTCGCAGTAGAAAATAAAACTAAAGAGACAGAACAACAACAATAACAAAATAGCAACAACAACATCAGACGGCTGCATTGACAAGTGCTTATGTGAGGGGGTTATGAGAGAGCCGCAACTTTAGTTTAAAAGAGTACAAAGACATTTTTCAGTCATAACTTCTGGAGAAACATAGAGCAGATGCTGGACAAAGATGAAGCTTTCTAGAGCGCTTTTGTCGACCGCCTGCGTTCGAAACCACACTTGAGTAAAACTGAGGTCTGAAGTATAGTTCATTTGAAGTCTAGAATCTTTAACTTGTGGTAAACAGCTGTCAGTAGTACTCATGGTGGTACTTTTGTTGATAATTTAAGCATACTGCAATTTACTGCCAAATACTCCATACTCCAAATACTGCCAAATAATATGTCAAAGGCCTGTGAGGACATTGAGGAGTTTAAACCAAGCAATCAAACAGGGCTTCACTGTAGCCTACAGAAAAGCAAACCATAGTTTAATCTTATGATCAGATTGAAACTCTCTACACATGCTGAAGTTCTGCTGAATTGTCTCTTTCGTTGATGCTACAAAGAACCTGGGCATTTTCCCCTGTGGCTCAATATGCATCATGCACAAAGTGTACTTGATTTAAAATTGCTCAGTTGTGTCTGAAACAGATGAGTCTGAATCTGACAATGTTTTGTTACGTGTCGTGTGTATTGAGGCAGATTGAAAATGAAAGGTCCGGTGAGTGATGCTAAAAGGTTAATGCCCTTCATCTGCCACTGTAATTATAATTTCTGTGAAAAACAATGAAAGTTGCTGGTGTTTAACTGCCACTAGTGTCCGTTTCAGTTGGAATCTGCAGTAAATTGTATGTAAAGGTACATTTTGCAAAAGTTACAAAAATGTAGAGGCACAATTTTTCCCAATGAGTCTAACATGACCCAAAATTTCAAGCTACAAAAAAGTTTATAAAGCCATAGTAATTCATATGAATCAAGCAGTTTAATCCCTTTCATTTGTAGAGACTATTGATGTAACGATTCACTCAACTCACGATTTGATTCGATTCGATTCATGAATTTGATTTCACGATTCGATTTTCTCACGATTGTTTTGAACAAAATGAGATTGAAGACATTATACAGTAAATGAAAAGGTGTCGTTTTATTAGGCTATTGCTGCATGTTTCTTTGTAAAATTGAAATATAACAAAACTACATTGAAATTTTAAAACAAACCCCAAATCAAACAAATAAATAATAAAAATAAAATAAATCTCTTCATGTGAAACTAAGGCTTTGCCTGTGCCCTTTCCATTTAAAATTAAAGGCAATCACTGCATTTTAATCACAATCCAAACAAAGATGATGCATACACGCAGCATAAGCAGTTTTTGATTTAAATTAGACTGTATAATTTCTCAATTTGAAGGAAAAATAGAATGATCTGACTATCTTTGTGAAACTATATTACATAAAACATATCTGCACGAAAAACAAAAACAGCAGATGGGCTGCACGAGATGCAGATTCACTCTCTGACAGCAGGTGGCGCTTATAGAACAGCACCGATACAGCGTTTCCTTGGTTGCCGCTGTAAACAAATCAGTGCTGTGCTTATTAACATTACACAAATAAAAGAAATCTCTTAATATGAACAAACTAAGGCTATGTCTGTGCTCTTTCCATTTAAAATTGGAGGCAACCACTGGATTTTACTGTGCTCTTGCGCGTGCCTCAAAAGAGGGCTTACAATGACTTACAAAGATAACATAAAAGCTACAAGTGTATGCACTACTTGTTTTATGCAAGCACTATATATAGGATAAATCACTATACAGGATTTACCCTATTATACTTTATCGACACGAATTGATCGGTGAAACAACAAACAGCCACCCACAAATAGTCTATAAACAAAGCATCAGGCTGTCTTTGAGTTCACATGAACAACGGTTACTCGTCGTCAACAGTTACTCGTCGTCAGGCTACAGAAGAATACCATAATTCCTCCGTTCAGTTAGGCCTAAGACATCGAGAGTCACGCAGACTTATAACAACCCAGCCACAACACATAATTGCGAATAACATGCCTTACCTTAACACAGAATCGACCACAGAGTCCAGCATTTATATTTTTTCTACGAATCTTTGAGTTAACGTACTAAACATGAGTGGAATTTGCACCGCAGCGCCCCCACACCTTGATGCTCATGACAAGAATAGCATGTATAGTTATCTTTATTGAAGTGAATTAGGTTTAAATTGCCATCATGCATGAATGAATGATATTTTTGCAATTTTACACATAATAATCCACGATGATCACATTACACAAAACTGAAATTGCACGTCAAAATAACACATTGTCAATATTTTTTGAGACCCCACAAAATTTCACAAATCACATTTTCAGGGGAGCCCATGTCTTATTAAGGGGAGCCGAGCTCCCCCGTAGTTCGCACCCTGGGTGTTAGCTTATAACATTATAACATTATGAGTTGAACTTTTAGCGTGGTTGCCTGCCTGTGCAGATAGTTTTATGATTTCACGTATCATTTTGGTTAGGATGCTGTATGCCTTAGAAGATAGCTCTTAGAAGATAGTCTATGTAGGCAGTAGACAACAAGGTAGCTCACTAGAAAGGAGCAGTTATCTTCTTCTGGTGTTGGCCAGTTAGATGAACATTGCTCTACACAAATATAGTCTCTCTCCAATATATTTCTCATCCCCATAGTCCAGTGGCTGAGTTTATATATTGTTTCTCTGACGTCATCATTCTTCATGCCTCGAAGACAATCCTTTAAAGATCCTTTAACGTTTTGCCAGTTCTAAACTTGTCCTAAAACACAGGCAGTGTCAGCATGTGCAAGCCTGGGTTCAGAAGCCAAGTCTCTAGGACCGCTACTGTAGCTCTATCATTAGCCGAGCCTATATTTGATGTAAGTCACAGGGACAGTGTCTTTTTTCACACGTCATGGCGTCTCTTCGTCTATGTATCTGCAGTGGCCTAGTTTTTAATTAAATGGGAAACGCTTCTATAAAGAGGTTCTCCTTCCTTCTCTTTTCTCCTCCAGCCTCCACCCCAGTGTCTCTAGGGGCGTGCAGGTGTGCAATGTCAGCAGCAGCAAGAACAAACTCTTGTCAGCAACTGGTGTGTGTTCACTGTTTACTGGTGATCAGTCCCAGTAGTGAGAGACAGTGGATGACTGATAGAAGTTTTTCACTGGCAATAGAGCACTGTAGAACGTTTTAAGTAGCCTTTCTTTAGGTCTTCTGGAAATATTTTTTCCTTTCATTTTCTGTTAGAATTTGAAAAATGCAATAAAGACTTCTAAGACCTTTCATTTAAACTTGCTCCAAGATGAATAATAGAATAATAGCATAGTATTAGAACATTTGATTTAAAAAAAAAAAAAAAAAAGGA
>NW_015554139.1:1637535-1644745 GCF_001515605.1 Sinocyclocheilus anshuiensis
AGCCCTTCGAAGCTCTCACTCCGGAGGGTAAACCCTTTGAAGGGATTAGGGCATAGGGATGAGCCCTTCAGAATGGAACCATGGCCGTGGCCAGGGTTGAAAATGAGTGAGGTCTGGGGTGGGGTTAAGAATTGTGCTATAATAACCCCAACAAAACTCATTATTGACACTAAACACTTTAAAATAGACAGACATGTAGATATTTGTGAAAGATGTTTTCTGTTTTGGAGGGATGAAAAATTATACCATATTTATTGCATCAAAATGTGTTAATATTTTACTGTAGGTTAGGGGTGGATAATTTTATCAGTTGTTTATTTTTCATGCAACAATAAATATTACTGTTATAGCTTTCATTAATAACCATTGCTATACAAATGATAAGTGTTCTTATGGATGTTTTTAGCATGACTTTGTGAAACTGTAACTACAATACTGAATGAAATGGCATAGACTTCTTCATGGCTAGTGTTTGCATATTTCATTTCATTCTGTAACCTACTTGTTCTACAGATTTGTGTAGTGTTAAATGCTACTGTATTTGATAGCGTGATAACGTTTCTGACAGATAATGACATGATGCTTTTTTCATTTGCTTTACTGAATGTGGTATCCTGTCAGCAATAACCTTGGGATTTTTTTATTACTTTCAAGTACTTTCAAGTTTAAGTGCTGGCAATGCAGTGTTGCCAGATATTGCTATGAAATCAAATAAAACTCAAAAAATAAATAAAAAATAAACTGAAATTAGTTCAAATCTTTTGCAAATAAAATAAGATAAAGATATTGCTAAACTTAAACTGCAACGTTCCACTTCATTAACTTTCTAAAGTGTCAAATTAAGTGGATAATAGCTGGATCTGGCAACACGGAGGCTGCGCCCACGCCCTCACTCACAACTCTCTCGAGCCTCGTTCACTCCGCCAGCATCTCGCAGCGATCATTTTCATATCACGGACGCTAAACATTCTTGCAAACTGTCTAAACTGAATTATATATGCAGACACTCATATGAGGAGTTTTAAACAGAAAATCAGTCATTCAGAGAACAAATTTTATTTTTGAATATTTTTGTTTCAAAAATAAACAATTGACCAAGGTCCGGATTACATTATATTAGATGGTGCAATTGGAAAACTATAGACTATAAGTAATTCTAAAAATAAATATCATATGTCTGAATGACTGAATCTTTTCTATTTCTATTTTTGCAAAATATTCATATTCTTACACTATCATTCAAAATTTTGGGGTCAGTTTTTTTTTTTTTTTTTTAAGAAATTAATACTTCTATTCAGGAAGGATGCATTCAGTTGATCAAAAGTGAAAGTAAAGACATTTTTAATGTTACAAAAGATTTCTATTTCAAATAAATGCTGTTTGTTTGTTTGTTTTTACTTTCTGTTCATCACAGAATCCTGAAAACCTTTTCCACGAAATTATAAAGCAGTGCAACTTTTTTCAACATTGATTGTTAATAAGAAATGTTTGTTGAGTAGCAGATCAGCACATCAGAATGATTTCTGAAGGATCATGTGACACTGAAGACTGGAGTAATGATGCTGAAAATTCAGCTTTGCGTCACAGGAATAAATTACATTTTTAAATATATTACAATAGAAAAAAGTTATTTTAAATTGTAATAATGTTTCACAATATTACTGTTCTTACTGTATTTTACAGAATCTTACGACCCCAAACTTTTCATCATATATTCATAATGTTACTCATTTGTGCAAGGTCACTGTTAAACGTTTCCCATAGTTCCCATTTTCAAAGTAACAGCAGCTTTTCTCATTGGTGGACAAATATATAGGAAATGATAGACCAATCTATGGACAAATGATTAGATGACTGGTCTATCAGTACTCAGCCTTTCTCTGAATTAAGGCTTCAATTAAGAATTCTTCTGTCTTTTCAAAGCAGACCTTCTGGATGAATTCTGTGATGACATTAGAAATATTTTTGAAGTGTGATAAATATAGCACAACATGACTCTACAGATTCCAGAACATTCTGGAACTGAACATATTAGCTGAGACCTCTAGCGTCAAGTCCTTGTAGCCACCAGCACACTTTCCACTTTTGTCTTTCTCTCTCTTCCTCCCTTTTCTCTCACACTCCATGCTCTTGTTCCAAAGACCAGGCCTTTTGAAATTATACTCGTTGCTTTGCAGTAATAGATGTCTGTAGAGCAATTAAGGGCAGGCGGCCCCTCTCTAATGCACGGTCCAATTACCCGAACGAATCCACTGTTTGGAATGGACAGTCCTCTTTCGCTCTCGTTGTCTATGTCAATCTGTCTCGCCCCTCTGCCTGGCTCAGAAAACACACACTCTCAAGCCGGAATACATTACTGCTCAGTTGGCACACAGGATTCTCATGACATCTTTCTGACCACAATCAATCATTTGCAGTTGCAAATCGAACCCAGATTGACTAGGGTTACAGATCAGCCAGAGACTGTTGCTTTCTGTGATGGGTTTGTTCATGGGAATGTGTGAGACTTCTCAAGGCTGTGTCAGAGCGCATGCCTTCTGAATGATAACTATTGAAATGAGGTAATACTTGACACAGTATAATGAAGAATGCACTATAAAAGATGATTGTGGAAAAGTGCAACACTCAATATGGCAGCCGTAAGAAAGGAAGTATGATTAATTATTTGATTTCCAACCAGTGATTAGAAAGCAGAATTAAACTGTTAAATTTGAACTTATTTATTATTATACTTATTATTATTGTTGTTTCTTTCCACTATGAGCTCTAGCGGCAGTAAAACACCAATAACGTTTATTACTTTTCACACAAATTATGATTATAGGGGCAAATTATGAATTAATAAAAATGTATTTTCAAGCTCTTCCTTGCACAATGCCATCTTATAACCTCAAAACAAATTTACCATAGTGCATATTTTTTCTCTGAGATAACTCATACATTTTGATGTTTGCGTCACATAACCAGCACCATATGTTTGGCTTTTCTGAGATAGTAAACTTGCTCGGTAGCTCACCTGGTACAGCAATGTACTTGCGAAGCTCCCGTGAAGCACGCTAAAAGAGCTCAAACACTCATAGAAGCAAGCTAAAATGGCATGTTTGATGCAGCAAATGCGTTTTTATGCCACTTTTGCTTTTGTTAACACTATCAAATGCAATAGAGCATTAACTTTTAGTGCCACTTACCAGATATTTCATTTCCAAACTGCCGCAATAGGTACAACAACAAACAGTGAGATTCAAAGATTCTCATTTGCCTGTTTTGGTTAAAACTGAACACATTTTTAGCATCACTCACTGAACATTTCATTTTCAAAGTGTCATAAAAAAACACACACACACAAAAACAAGCAAGCAGCAAAGTAATACCATTTTGAAGAAATGTCAACACAGGCACATTTTTCCAATGAACCTGGGTTGATCAGTTAAGCTTTTTAGCCTGATTGCAGCTAAAGAACTATAGCTTATGATACCATAATTTTCCATAATTAAAAGTTGATGTTATTGTTAAATCTTATGTCATTCAAGTTGACAGGGTATGTGGGTTGACACCTCTTATACAGAAACTAGCTGCTGAGGGAGTTACCAAAGGGGCCGCAAAATGGACTAACATTAAGGGTATTTTGGTTGTACCTTGTGGTATTAAATATTTTATATCAGTCCTCTTGAAACAAAAATTATCATAGCTTGTCACCAGTACGTTCGTTGTATTATAGATGTTGGTCCCCAGTATGAGAAACTAAAGTACTGGCTTAGGGGTGATTTGGTTCAGAAACAGTTTTTGTTATGCTGGTTGAAAGTTTCTTCACATCCCGACAGCAATCACTAAGTTAAGTGGTCTAAATGTATTTATATGTATTTTTATCAGCTGTGGAAGGCATAGGACCATAAAATGTTCGTCCAATCATATCCTTCGGTCTGAGGGCTACGATAGGCTGTTCTACCTGCCTGTCAACGTATGTATTTGTTATACCTCCACGCACCCTTTTCACGCAGATATGATATGCCATCAGCGTGTTCCATTATGCTATTGCAGACCGAGTGAGAATGGAAGGTGTTATTATTGGAATATTATGCTTTGTACTGTACGGTGAATGAGACATGAGATAATCTGACAGCATTGCATTCAATCCTTCACCAGCTCCATCTATCATCGTGTCGCTGGTTAGCCTCTGGTCTGTCTGTGCACGTTCATGTGTTTTGGAGGAGGCGTGACTTTGGAGAGTGATTTGCAGGGAGGGTGGGATCTTATGCTTTCAAAGCTAGTTTGCTATTTCTAGCCTCTCCGAAATCGCCTACCTTACCTTTAACCAACATTACCTTGGACAACCAGCATCACCAGACTACGCTTGTTGACCAGCTTTACCAGCCAAGTTGATTCCATTTTGATGTTGTGAATCACAATGTGATAACAGATTATGCAATGATTCAGTGTATCATCAACAGCATAGCAGTGCAAAGACATGCAATATACCCAGTAATTCATGCTCAGAGCTTTTCTGTTTGGCAGCTCCAACAACAGGATGTTGTTCCTGAGGCTCTGGGCATCAACGCATCCCAATTTGATCTGGAGTGTTAAACCAGTTTTGGTTTGTCAATTTAAGATGGATCAGTGCCGCCTTCAAATGTAAGGATGCGTTCCTGAAGCTCAAACGGTACAGCATGAGACTAACAACGGCAAGTAAATGAGTTTGATTCCTAGGGAATGCATGAACTGATTTGAATGCAATGTCGCTTTTATTCAAAGTTGTAATGGTTCTGTGTAAATGAAGTGCCATATCAGAGTCACCTGAAACTTTGTTGTTCACTTCTCTTATTTTCATGGCCGTGCACAAGAACTTCAGCTTTGTGCATCAACTTTGAGCATGTGATTCATTTTTTTCTAGTGGTGATGAGCTGTTCAGATCACTTGGTTCTTGAGACATAAGAAGGCTTTCTCAGTCAGGAGTTCTTGCATGATTGGATGTTTGGTTGAATCAGGGAGATGTCACTACCGCTCAAGACTCTGCAGGACTTTTCTTACCTGCATTAGCAGCGCTCATTATTAGACTGACTCATACATTTCTCATTCGCTCATTCTGAGCACTTACAGAGCATATGATTTAGATAACTGCTAAATTGCCCTCCTCCGGTAGCTAACTGTTCTTGAGGGCTTCAGGATCATGCAGGCCACAGCGGGGGCATATTTTGTTGGTGATAAAATTGTTCAGACGGTTGAACCTCATCCATTAACCATAGTTTGCATGCCTCAAGTTGCATGTGCACAAATTGCGTATTTATTTGTATTGCAATAAATTTAGAGGGGAAAAAGAATAGCTTTTTAAAACTAAAAGCACATGTTCTGTGCACAATTTCTTTGTATTTTTGAACATGCACAAGCATTTGGTAACACCTTGGATCCCTGAAGTGACCGTGAATGTTTTTTAAGATGCCTTTTTGAATTATTAAAGTTCTTAAATGCATAAAACATGGCCACGTATTTCAATGAGCAGTTGTTGAAGCAATGGAGGAACCAAGAAGGCAAAAAAGAAACTTTGCATACTGCAGAGTCGAGGTATTACCTACTCATAGATGTAAAGGCTTGATAAAAGTGTTTTTTTTCTGGTCTTTGCAGGAGTTTCTACTAAAAGATAGATTGCTGAGTGGCAGAAAGTTACAGTCGTCAGCGTAGCTGCTTCTCAACATTATACAGTTACTGAAATGGTTAATTCGTACGGCTACTGACTGATTAGTGATGGCAATACAAAAAGATTTTATTTAACCAAGTAGGCAACAGTTGAAATTGTGTCTTGATATCGCAGGCTCCTTCACATTTTGGCCAAATATCATGTATAGTCTGCATATGAAGCCATTTACCAGCACTATCATAGTCCTAAATGTAATTAGAAAAAAATATAGGAATCATGAGTTGATCCAGGCCACTTTTCAGGTACTTTTGTTGTGTTTGACGCTTGATTAATATTCAAGATATTGGGGTCAGTGTTGTTATTGCTAACTAAAACTAGAACTATTACAAGTTGCTTTTGGTAATTTAAGATGTTTTTTCAATTTTGGTAAATAAAGCTAAATAAAAAAAAAACTGCTAAAAAAAGCTACATAAAAGCTAAAACTTAAAAAATTAATTATTATTGTACTGAAATATTGCCTTGGTAATTGACTGAAATAACATAAGTTTAAGTTGCATTAATATATTTATTATGATAAAAATAAACTAAAATAAATTAGCTAAACAGAAATACAAAAACAAACTTAAAGAAAAAAAAGTGCATAACTAAATTACTGAAACTTAAACTAAAATGAAAACTGAAAATATAAAAATAATAGATAATTCAAAATAATAATAAATACTATAATACTATATAATTTATAATATTAAAATAACTTTAATATCTAAAAATAATTGGGGTTTGCTTTAAAATGATATTAGAGACACCAGAGTGATTTAATGTCTTCTTTGGGATGTCAAAAGATATCATAATGTCTCAAATTTTGCCTAGATACACTATGATTTCAATATAAACTCAAATTGTCCTCAAATATTCTTTCAAGTTTAAATTAACCGAGTTACGCAATCCACACTCATTTCAAAAGCTCTATATCTCTACAATATTTACTTTTTCAACAGTTCTTGTTTCATTTTTTTCCTGAAACCGTATCTACTGTATAATTCAACAATAAATTAGTCTGTTTCCTCTTGGCTTGTTAAATGCTGCAGATCTGGCTAATCCTTCTTCATTTAAAGCTACATTTTGTTTGTTCCTCAGGCCAGATTCCCCCTCCAGATCTGTATTCATCTCACTGTCACTGTCCATTTTTTTCAGAACTTTGTCTTGGCAGTTAATGATATAGGAATCTCACATCTGGTTGCCTAGTAACCATGCATCTTGGTTTTTAAAGCCTGCTCATACTTGATATTGGTAATTACATCCTGTTATTTCAGGAAGGTGAAAAGACAAAGCAGAGCCCTGTGCTTCTAGCATCCAAGGTCCAAATGCACCCTACAGAAATATGCTGTAATTAAATGGCCACATATTATTTGTTAAGGGACTTAATTTCTGTAATGTGCAGCATAGCCTTATAATCAACTTTTAGAGCTGTGTTAAAGGGGTCATATGATGCTGCTAAAAAGAACATTATTTTGTGTATTTGGTGTAATAAAATGTGTTTATGCGGTTTAAGGTTCAAAAAACACATTATTTTCCACATAC
>NW_015554139.1:1645288-1648635 GCF_001515605.1 Sinocyclocheilus anshuiensis
GGTGGGCTTGAGAATGGCGCGGCCGGCGGATTCGACAAAGGAGGCTTGCGGCAACCACATGTGACGACCCCAGGCTGGACTCCGCTTCGCTCACGGTGAAAGCCGATCCGGCGATCCACAGCGCAAAGTTGTTGTATTTCCTCAGCAACCAGCACGGATCAGCTCCAGGCATGACGAAGCAGATATCGTCCTCTTTTGGAAGGCCAAACAAAGTAGTTTCGCTTTCACAATGGAACACAGCGCCTTCATGACATGGCGGCGGCGGCAACAACAATACTACAACGAGAATAAAAGTTACGCCTTCTTTCTTTGCGTGAACATTTGGGCGGCGTTATGCAAATCTTCCCACATCGTGACGTAGACATGTGGGGGCCTGTTACCCCTTTAACCATAAGAAAGAAAAGTCACTTTGAAGTTGTTTTTATGTTTATGATATGTTTTTAATATCTCAGTTCTTTTCTAGCACTTTAATGTTGGTATGAAAATTCAGATCCATTTGTAAATGCATGTTATTAATCTTATTGTCAATGATTCATTCATGCATAGGTTAAATTTTTTAAATAAATTGACTTTGTAATGTTTAATCAACATGTCATAACTGGATCTTCCAGTGAAACAACAGACTTCTCTCTGGTGATGTTCTTTGATCATTTTGACTGCTTAAAGGGATAGTTCACCCAAAATAGAAAATTCTTTCATCATTTACTCAACCTCAAGATCCACAAAAAAATATATTTTGAAGAAAGTTGGTAAACAGTTGACGGTACCCATTGACTTCCATAGTATTTTTTTTCATACTGTGGAAGTCAATGGCTACCAGCAACTGTTTGGTTTCCCACATTCTTTAAAATATCTTCTTTTGTGTTCAACAGAATAGAAACTCATACAGATTTGGAACAACTTGAGGGTGAGTAAATGATGAGTGAATTTTCAGTTTTGGGTGAATTATCCCTTTAAACTCCACCGCTTTCATACAATCAACCACAAGCTCGCATTCAGATCGGCCTCCATCCAATCAACAACCAATGGATGGGACCAAGTCCCCGCCCATTTTTTTTTTTTGATAAACTATTCTCAGATTTACAGAATCATAATACGGAAGAAAATATCTGTCATTTATCTTTGGTCAGAAGAGATCTCATAACTTCTCAAATGGTTCTCAAATTTGCAAAGATACAACATGATTTCAATATGAACTCAAATCAGATTCTTCTAAGTTTATTCTTCTACATCTGAGTTATGCTATTATGCTTATAATATTATAGATTACTCAGATTATATTAATCTGAGTATGCAGGGACAGGATGGGTTCAATGCTATTTTTATAAATCAGATTTTACACTCCTTGAATGAATGATGTTTCAGAATGTGTTTGTGTGTGTGTGTGTGTGTGTGTGTGTGTGTGTTCCTTGCAGTTATTCTTGCATATTTAACAGAGTGGTGACCTAGTTCACTGCATGGCCCCAGTAAGTGGGTTTCTCTGTTTTGTGTCATTCCCCGTCCTTCAGTCTTATCATCTTAGGATAGCGGTTATGTCTTGCGCTGCATTTTGATGTAGACATTTTCATAAATATACTCTGTATAGAGATCCTATAAAAGCAGGTCTCGCATGAAAATGCAGTTCACCGCCAACGCTCCAGGCCTCCTCCTGCTCCTCTTTCTCTCACACTCTCTTTCTCTCCGTTTCCCAGATATTAAAATGTAGCATCTCTTGTGTGAGAGGGAGAGTGGGCGGCACAGTGGGATAGGAGTGTATTACTCTCTCTAGATCAGATATACTCATCTTAGGTGCAGAGTGAGGAGGAGGAGGAGGAGGAGGAGGAATTTGAGCAGCCAGTTTCCTCTGCGCCATTTTTCTTAAAAATAAAGGTCGCAGCGATGCCACAAAGGAACCGTTTTTGGGTTCCTCAAAGAACCTTTCAGTGAACAGTTCTCAAAAGAACCATTTTTAATAATCAAAGGACCTTTTTTCCACTATATTTAACCTTTTGTGCCATACAAAGATTCCACAGATGTTAAAGGTTCTTCATGGAACCATCAATTCCAATAAATAACCGCTATATAACTGCATTTTGCTGGGAGGTAAAATGTCAGCCTGGTCGAATACAGACAAATTGCAAGTGTGACCTCTAGCAAGAAATGTTCCTCTGAGCCACATCATCTCGTATTTGGTTATGAAGCTGAACCGTCTTAAGGCTGAAGTCTTAAAATCACCCCTTGGGTTAAAGGCAGGAGCTTTGAGGAGCTTATTAAAAGGGACATATCGTGGGAAATATGATTTTCTTGGCTCTTTTGAAATATATGAGTTTGATGTACTATGTAGACGTACTCTGACAATCAAAATGCAAAGCTCCTTTCCCACTCCACACACATCTTTTATGGAGAGGAGAAAAAAAAGTATTGCCTTGACAACCAAGAGCATGTGAACATACAGTATGACCGCCCACGTTCACATATCAGTGCCTGTTCAGTATTCAGAACTTGGCCTGGCTTGATTAACAACAGTGTGAACATAATAGAGATCATTTACACAGAAGTCTTAAAGGTACATGAGCAAAAACCTGCAGTTTATTTAAAAGTCAGAGAGAGGTCGGAAAATGCTCATATAGAATTAAATTATTGTTGGTGCAAGAAACCTAACATAATGGGAGTATAGGATATGATGTATTGTAGAAAATCTTCAAAAGTCTTCAATTGTATATGTTTATTATTTGATTTATGAAACTGTGTGTGCTGAATAGTGCGGTTACATCCCAATATTTCAGCAAACTAGTAGTGATTTGGTTACAATCAGCATTTTTTTTTTTAGCAAATATTTTAAAGGGGTCATATGATGTTGCTAAAAAGAACATTATTTTGTGTATTTGGTGTAATGAAATGTGTTTATGCGGTTTAAGGTTCAAAAAACACATTATTTTCCACATACTGTACATTATTGTTTCTCCTCTATGCCCCGCCTTTCTGAAACGCGTCAATTGTTACAAAGCTCATCGGTCTGAAAAGCGAGGTGTGCTCTGATTGGCCAGCTATCCAGTGCGTTGTGATTGGCCGAATACCTTAAGCGTGTAACGGAAATGATACGCCCCTACCATACTGCGATGCCCCGTCCGGCCGGAGCGACGAGACAAAAACATTAAAACCCATTATAAACGAGGCATTTGTTGCATCCAGTGGGGACATAATTACGGATTATAATGACTTATACTGTCTTTTGCCGCATAAACGTAAAACCATGTCTGCATTTGTGATCGGAGAAACGACAAACAACAAGCCCTACTCTACTCTGCTCAAAACTCGCATTTGAATCATCAGTGGCAAATTCTTTAAATATAAAAAACGTACTTACA
>NW_015554139.1:1648796-1649025 GCF_001515605.1 Sinocyclocheilus anshuiensis
CATTTGTGATCGGAGAAATGACAAACAACAAGCACTACTACACTGCACAAAACTCGCGTTTGAATCATCAGTGACAAATCCTTTAAATAAAAAACATACTTAAAGTCTGTGAGTCAGAACAGCCGGCATTGTAGTCTACTCCAGTGTTTCCCAACCTATCTAGTCGCGGCACCCTTTGGAAATTTTAACAAATTTGTGGCACCCTACAAAATTAATTTTGTCACAATAT
>NW_015554139.1:1649254-1650303 GCF_001515605.1 Sinocyclocheilus anshuiensis
TTAATAAAAAATGACAAGGAGGCTAAGCAGTTAATAATAAAATAAGAACAAATAAAGAAATTACTAATGATAGCACAAATAAAAAATAACGATAGGCCAACAAATGAAATAAATTGCTTTTTAGATTTTCAGGTAGGTCTAACACACAGTAGTAGGGCTATTAAGATTTTTTTTTTTTTTTACCAATTATCCAAATAATGTTTAATCCTAGAAAGCTATTATTATCAGAGGACACGTGAGCATAACGGTTAGCAGATCAATGAATGAGAGGGCAGCGTTACCAGCGTTGCCCATTTACCACACCTTGTTACAGCTCAGTAGGGCTATTGCAAACAGAAACAATACTGTACTACATAGATGTTTCCTGTCAGCTTGATTTTTTAATGGACTTTGGTGTTCCGATGAGCATGAACGGTATATGAGTGGAGCACTCGCATGGGCCGTGAGCGACTGAGCGGAGCACACACACACGCATAGAGCGGGATAATACGCAGAGTGTCACACCACGTGAATCCTGAGCGGTGAACTAATTTTCAGCAGCCGGAATTTAAGTGCATCTCTAATTATTGGCGACATCAGAAATGGATATTATATAATAGCTGCTTTTTTGAACATTTTAGCAATTAAAAAATATTTAAAAATTATTTTTTACACGGCACCCCGGTTGGGAAACACTGGTCTACTCTCCCAGGATCAGGAAACAGTCCTCCATAAAATGTGCTGCACACATCTGAATATTTGGGTTGAACTGTTCTGGAACAAACAAAGTAGTTTTGCTTTCACAACGAAACACACTGCGTGTTAAAGTGAGCGGAGGCCGGCGGGCTTGAGAACGGCGCGGTTGGCGGATTCGACGAAGGAGCGGCCGGTGGGGTTGCGGCAACCACATGTGACGACCCCGGGCTGGACTCCGCTTCGTCCACGGTGAAAACTGATCCGGCGATCCACAGCGTGAAGTTGATGTATTTCCTCAGCGACCAGCACGGATCAGCTCCAGGCATGACGAAGCAGATATCGTCCTCTTTTGGAAGGCCAAACAAAGTAGTTTC
>NW_015554139.1:1650749-1650986 GCF_001515605.1 Sinocyclocheilus anshuiensis
GGATCAGCTCTAGGCATGACGAAGCGGATATCGTCCTCTTTTGGAAGGACAAACAAAGAAGTTTCGCTTTCACAACGAAACACACAGAGTCTCCACAACATGGCGGCGGCAACAATACTACAGCGAGAATAAAAGTTATGCCTTTTTTCTTTGGGCGGCGTTATGCAAACCCACATCGTGACATAGACATGTGGGGGCGTGTTAGAACGAGCCGTTTTAGGTAGGCGTGGTTGACTC
>NW_015554139.1:1652158-1655442 GCF_001515605.1 Sinocyclocheilus anshuiensis
TCTTTTATAAATAATATCTCTTTGGATTTGAGACTTTAGTCTTTGCAACTTTACAGATCTTCTTTATGCACCAAGAGCTTGTAACACGCCAAAGAGAAAGGAAAAATTGAAATCGCATCATATGACCCCTTTAAGAAGTGAAGTTTTAGTTCACTTGCATGATATGTTTCATCTCTCTCTTTTGAAGGGAGAGAAAAGAGATCTGCTGGTGTCACAGTAAAACAGTATTGCTTTAGAAAAACAAGTGCTTTACACACTATTTGATCTTGAATTTTGTTATATTGCTCATATTTTAATGTTCTCATACATACTTTCTCATTCACTCACTGCTTCCTTTGCATCAGGTGTACTGATGTAACCTTCGTTCAGCCACTGAACAAATCAGCGAAATAATCTAAACCAAGCTTTTTAAGTGAAAATCTCCACCTCTGAAGCAAACATATGAAACATTTAATATAGCTAATGATTCAGGTTAGCTAGAATGTAGCAAACTATCTATTTTTTATCATTACACTTACAGGCTGCATATATAAAAAATAAAAAATTATTACAATCTAAAATAACTGTTTTCTATTTGAATATATTTAAAAATGTAATTTATTCCTGTAATGCAAAGCTGAATTTTCAGCATCATTACTCCAGTCTTCAGTGTCACATGATCCTTCAGAAATTGTTCTATGCTGATTTGCTGCTCAAGAAACATTTCTTATTATTATCAGTGTTTAGCTTCTTAATATTTTTGTGGAAACCGTTATACATTTTTTCAAGATACTTTGAAGAATAGTTCAAAAGAACTGCATTTATTTAAAATGGAAATCTTTTGTAACAATGTAATGTCTTTACTGTCACTCTAACTGACCCCAAACTTATGAACGGTAGTTAATGTCATGTTCATATTCTGTGTTTTTTCCATGGAGCACAAAAACAGAATTTTTAACCAAAGCTTGAAGCTGCAAAAAGTAGTCAAAAAGCAGCATGAATTATTTTGTGTGCAAAATTTATTTTATTTCTCATATCCAAAATAAAACAAAAAAACAAATATCAATCATACACATTTGAAATAGTATAGAATTATATAATTGTCCTTTTTTTGTGAACTGTCTCTTTAAGGCTTCAGGTTCAGGCATCTCAATTCTGTACGTGTTACGTAAAGTACAGAGAGATGGTGACAGATGGCTGTCTCAAACTGCTTTTATGTGACTCTACCCACACGATACGAAGCACAGACCCCTCTATTTATATACTTCTAATAAAGCTGATATGTAGGCCATGTCATACAGAATATATAAGTTACAAATAATCACACAAACAAACTACGTCCTTCCTTCCACATCCTGCCTATGTTTGAGGTCAATAAGACCACAGTGTTTGGGTTTAAATCCTATCCTGTCCAGAATGCAATTGGCTTTTGGCGCTTGACGTGATAGGCAGACCAAATGCACGTCAGATATCCCAGGAGGAAACTCCTCCCTCTGAAAATAAACTGTGTAAAATCTGTCTCTGTAAAGATCCATGCTGATACAGACCCCCGACTTTGATCTTGTTTCTGGTAACAGTCCCCTCTGGCCTCCTGTGTTGGAGGCTGTGGGAGACACTCAAGTGTCCTCTTAAACATATGCTCCTGTCATCTTGCTGGCTCTCTGGGGCTCTTCTGTCCAAGACATGGCAGCAGGGGAATGACTACCTGTCAGGCTCTAATGGCTCTTTGAAGCAGAGTCGGTAGACATGTGTAGCCGCCCAGTGAATAGGATGGCTTCACTTGGATGGATATGTCTGCCTGCTGGACTCCTCCGGGTATCAGTCTCTCGCAATCTTAGGGTGTCTACACAACACTGGTTTCCAGATGCAGAGGAAGTGCACAAGTGTTTGTGAAAGTGAAACTCTGTGAACTCTGTGAAAGTGAAACAAAAGCAGGAGAAAATTCTAATTCAGAAGTGGATAAGAAAGAAAGTTGACTCTATATACTTCCTTAATACATGTTCTTGGCCATATTTTGAAAAGATCTGAGGGACTTTGAGGAGGGTCAAAGTCAAAGCATCTCTAAAACGGCAAGTCTTGTGGGGTGTCCCGGTATGCAGTGTTTAGTACCTGCAAGGAAAAAGAACCAGTGAACCGGCCTCAGGGTCATGGGTGTCCAAGACTCATTGATGCATGTGGGGAGTGAATGCCAACTCGTCTGGTCCGATCACACAGAACAGCTACTATAGCTCACATTGCTGACAAACTTAACACTGGCCAAAATAGAAAGGTGTCAGAACACACAGTTTTCTGCATAGCTGCAGACCAGTTAGAGTGCCCATGATGACCCCTATCCACCTCTGAAAGCATCTACAATGAGCATGGGAGTTTCAGAACTAGACCATGAAGCAATGGAACACAGTTGCCTGGTTCGATGAATCAATTTTTATTTTAGATCAGGTGGATGGCCCAGTGCGTGTGCATTGTTTACCTGAGGAAGAAATTGCAGCATATGCATGATGGGAAGAAGGCAGGCTGATGCAGGCAGTGTTTTGCTCTGGACAATGTTCTCCTGGGAAACCTTGGGTCCTGCATTCATGTGGATGTTATTTTGACGCGTACCACCTACCTAAAGATGGTTGCAGACCATGTTCACAATGGCAATTGTGTTCACTAATGGCAGTGGCCTCCTTCAGCAGGATAATGCACAATGCCACACTGCAAAAACTGTTCAGGAATAGTTTGCGGAACATGACAAAGAGTTCAAGGTGTTGCCTTGGCCTACAAATTCCCCAGATCTCAGTCCAATTGAGCATCTATGGACACCAGTTCATATATATATAATCCTATCCATGGAGGCCTTAAGAATCTTGGTGCCGGATACCACAGGACACGTTCAGAGTTCTTGTGTAGTCCATGCCTCGACACATCAGAGCTGTTTTGGCAGCACGAGAGGGGCATACACTATATTTGTCAGGTGATTTTAATGTTGTGGCTGATTTCTTTCCATCAGAGGCTCCAGCAGAGCTTTCTATAGTGTGTAGACACCCTTACTCTGCCTCACTGCCAAGGGCTGTTTGCACACATGCAGGATGACAGACCCACAGCTGCTCTGCTCTCTCTACCATGGGTGTAGATCTATGGAGGATATATCGGGATGAAAAAAAATAATGGTGTAAAATACCAGTAAACATGGATTTTTGTTTGTTTGTTTGTTTGTGTTCATAGCGCTGTGTACACCCAGGTGAAAAATATATATATAAAATATATATTTAATATATTTAAATTGTGCTTTTTCAGACATACTTACTATATTTAAATTATAC
>NW_015554139.1:1655698-1662451 GCF_001515605.1 Sinocyclocheilus anshuiensis
GTATTTCTACTATACTTTTTAGAAATATACTAATAGTGTGCTTGTGTTTAGCATATTCCTTAAAAGTGTAACTAAGCATATATTTATTACCAAAGTATTTCTAGTATACTTTTTATAAATACATTAAAAGTATGCTTCTGTTTAGCATATTTCTTAGAAGTATAACTAAGCATATATTTAGTACAAAAGTACTTCTAGTATACTTTTTAGAAATATATTAAAATGCAATTCAATATATTTTTATTGCACTTCAAATAAGCATGTTGGGAATACAAATGTATTATAAACATACTACTTGAATTTCAAGTATATTTTTAATACATTTAATACTACGTCTTTTTCACCCGGGCACACCTGTTCATTTCCATATTTGACATTTCAGTCTTTTGCCAGGCAGACAAAATTTCTTATTTTTTGCTCACAAGCTCTCCATATAATATTCTGTGGCTGCATGTAGAACATCCTTAAGAAAGAGGTGGTCCACTTCTGTGTGTGATGCCCCAGATAACTGTCCTGATATCCCACTATATGAGACGTTTAGAGACTGCTTGGATGCAATATTCAGTCATAAACACACAAATGTAACCTTTCTCTCTTGCCTAGTATGTACATTATTAGTATATTGTCCTTTTGTTGCTCTTTAAAAGGATGCCTGAAGCTTCAGAAAAACTAACACTTTCCGCAAATGCAGGGCACTGGCTCCGTTACTTTATTTTGAAGCATTAATCAATCCAGCATTTGAAGCTGGTTGTTGTTGTTAGAGCCATTAAATATGTTTGATAAACTGCTATTTATCATTAAATTTGCCTTAATATTAGAGATGCACCAAAATGCTTTTTTTTTTTTTACACAGAATTAAGTGTTCAAGTTTTTATTAACTCTAAAACTGAAACCAAAAATACATTTTTGGTAATTAAGTTTAGATAATTTGGCTAATTGACTTCGATGTGCTGTTCAGGGAGTTGTTTTCACTGATAACAAACCAGTCATAGTCAAGTTCTTCGACAACCCACCTCTCAGTATTTCAGCTTGCATGCACAGCAGCCAAACAAACTATTCTAGCAAACAAACTATTTCCTACAGGAAAGTGCATCCGCACAGCTATGCATCCACGATGTGTGCATGAAATAGATGCTGAAACAGTCAAAACTTGTCATCAGAGAAATGTTAACTGTTAAGGTCAATAATTTCGGTCCTCCAAAACTACTATTTTCGGTACAAACAAATATTTTGGTTGCGGAAATCACTATTTAATATAAAGAACAATATACAAAAAACTGTCGTTTAACATATTCTGTTGTTGCACTTTCTAGCCACTGAAATTAAGGTCAATATAAGTGTATTAATTACTAGTACAAAGCATTTATTCTCATGCCAAATTTACACAGCAAAGATGGCACAGAAGCACTTCTGAAGTGGCATTTAGGTCTTTACACAGACTGTTTAATGCATGGTTGAAAAAATTAATGCATAAATAACAGCTCATTTAATAATTAGTTTGAGCACCTTTCACTGACCAATTGAAAAAAATTTAGATTTTTTTTAAGAGTTTCAGGCCCTAATTTGTACCCTATTCTTGGAAAGTGCCAACTGTTGTAGGCCTGACGAAGTGCTTGAAATAATATGGAGGAAGAAGTGGAGCCAAGGAACAGATGGCAAAAACAATCCCTCCACCACAGGGCTGCTGGCATCAGATAAGAGCCCCGATAGCAGCACTATTCTTCTCTGCAGTGATAAAGTCTCATTCTGTCTTTAAATAAAAGCAGTAGAAAGGCTATTATGCGGATCAGATCGGCCCAGCAGCAGCGTGGCTCTGCTCGAGTCACAATTGCAGGAAGAGGTTTTGCAGACAGGACAGGAAGTGGGTAGGAGAAATGGTGTGAGTCTGTGTGGCTGCTGTCCTGACTGTTCTGAGGTCTGTGATTAGGGCCATCCGCACATACATTGTTCCTGCAGTCCCCTCAGTGTCAGGCACCAGCCCGCTCACACAGGAAGTGCCGTGTGCACCGACTGAGTTTGGAATTCTTTGGCTGGGATTGGACAGTGCTCATAACAGACCTGAATGGCAGAGATTTCATTCACTCAGTTTTCTAGGAATTAGAGAGACGTGTATTAGATTCTTACCTGAACCCATCATGCATAAATACATTTTTTAATAAAGAAAACCCCAACTCAAGTCCAACGTGACAGATCCTTCTTCATAACACTTCTTGTTGTCTAAATTTTTTTTTTTTTTTTTTTTTACACATGTTGCCAGATTATGTGTTCTTTGTTAATGTCGAAAATATTTTTCCAGGGATTTTCACAAGTTTATTTTGGGAGAAAACAACATGAAAATGTACTCAATTATTTTTGTATTATTATTTTTTATTTGATGTAGTTGAGATATTTTGACATCAACTACATACATTTAGGCGGGTTTCTATAATTGATAGATGCCAACTATTAGGGCTGTATCTAACTATTAGTTTTTTGTGATTTATTCAATTTATCTGCCAATTATTTTTTGATTAATCAATAATTTTGATAAAACTGATTTTTTTATACACAATAAACCTGTTGTTTAGGATATTTGATATATAATTAATATTTGATATATGTGACCCTGGACCACAAAACCAGTCATAAGGGTCAATTTTTCAAAATTGAGATTTATACATCATCTGACAGCTGAATAAATAAGCTTTCCATTGATGAATGGTTTGTTAGGATAAGACAATATTTTGGCCGAGATACAATCTGCAATCTGAGGGTGCAAAAAACATTTAAATACTGAGAAAATCGCCTTTAAAGTTGTCCAAATGAAGTTCTTAGTAGGGATGCACCGATACCACTTTTTCCAGTACTCGCCCGATACCGATACTTTTATTTTTGGTACTTGCTGATACCGAGTACCGATACCGATATTTTTATTGCATTTGTACATTTTTTAAATATTGGGTACAGAAACCAAAAGAGTATGTATAATGTTAGTTGGTTAACTTCATTTATCAAATAGATACAGTCAAACCAAAATTTATTCAGACACCTTCAGGGGAAGTCGTGGCCTAATGGTTAGAGAGTCGGACTCGTAACCCAAAGGTTGCGGGTTCGAGTCTCGTACCGGCAGGGATTGTAGGTGGGGGGAGTGAATGTACAGCACTCTCTCCCACCACTCTCAGTCATACCACGACTGAGGTGCCCTTGAGCAAGGCACCGAACCCCTAACTGCTCCCCGGGCGCCGCAGCATAAATGGCTGCCCACTGCTCCGGGTGTGTGTTCACGGTGTGTGTGTGTTCACTGCTGTGTGTGTGCACTAAGGATGGGTTAAATGCAGAGCACTAATTCCTAGTATGGGTCCCCATACTTGGCCACATGTCACGTCACTTTCACTTTCACTTTCATTTACTCACCGTCATGTCTTCCCAAATCTGTATGACTTTTTTCTTCTGTCAAGTGCAAAAGTGTAAATTTTGAAGAAATGTACTGCTCACTTGTTTACATACAATTACAATGAATGTGGACTGAAGTTTAAAAGGGTACCAAAGCACCATGAAAGTATAATAAAACTAGTCCATACAATGTGGCCAGTCCTGGCCACTATATTCTGTCTTCTGAAGCCAAATGATAGCTATGTGTTTGGAGCAGACCAGAAAGTTGAAAAACTGGATTAACTGAATCATAAAAAAAAAAATCCATCACTCTCATATATACACCAAGGAGAGCAGCATCAAGAACTGGGTTGACCGGGTACTCGGTACCACCGGTACTTAAGAAAACCTGGTACCGTAACGTTTTCATTTTTTTAGTACCGATTTGGTACCGAAATACCGGGTCTTTTGACAACACTAGACCGAACTATCAACTTTCCAGTGATGTCTGTGAGAAAGGTATATTCACTCGACAAGCTCGCGCATCTGCGCCGCCGCGCACTCAATCCACTCAGCGTGCTTTGTTTATCAGCTCGCGCACATCAGCTGTACAGGCGTTAATACTGAATGTTTAACATTATATTCAATGCATACATATACTTCGTAGTAGACATCCTTAACTCCATTCTGCTGTCTGTTGTTCTGTTGTCGGTGTTTCTTTGTTTGAATATGTATGGCGCTTATCACATGCTGTGTGGTATCGGCATTTGGTATCGGGGCATTTTAACAAGTACGAGTACGAGTACAGGAGACCAGTATAGGCCCGGTGCATCCCTAGTTCTTAGCAATGCATATTACTAATCAAAAATTAAGTTTTAATATATTTAGTAGGACATTTACAAAATATCTTCATGGAACATGATCTTTACTTAATATCATAATGATTTTTGGCATAAAAGAAAAATCTATAATTTTGACCCATACAAATATACCCCAGCGACTTAAGACTGGTTTTGTGGTCCAGAGTCACATATAGTTGTTTAGTATGACAACAATTAGAGCTGCAAGTAATGAATACTTTGGTTATTGATCAAATTAATCTGTCAAGTATTTCACTGATAAATCGATTAATTGAGCAATTCAGATGCAGCTTTCCATGATGTTCACGAAATCAGAAAACAGAGAGGCAGGGGTTTAGTAACGTTGTCATAGCATTATTAAATATGCATTTGTGTTAATAAAATATTATTAAATGCCCCAGAAGAATAATGAAAAGTTGGCATATTTTATAGGACTTCAGGGCTTTTCAGGTCCAAATAAAGCACCTTTATTTGAAATTACCTGAGGCTATTAATATCAGTCTCAACCAACCTGATCTCAGGAGAAAACATAACTATTTTATGGCATTTTCATGTGAATTCATACAATGAGATTTGTACGAAAATGAAGATGAAGCTCCCCATCTCTAAACCTAACTGTCAGATTGGGTGTAAGCAGGTCATACGAAAACGTACGAATTGGAATCTGAAAAATTCATATCAACCACTGTTTCGCCAAAATGTGAAATAGTTACAAATTTCCATAAGACTATGTTGTTCTCAACCCGAACCTGCATGGGTCTCAGGAAGACCTTGCGTTTTCAGATCCAAGCGGACCAGACCGTGAAGACCTCTATAGTCAAGGGTTCAGGGTTTGACGGGTTAGCATGGGCAGTTAGCCACAACTACACTATCCGGCAGCAAAACAGCATCTATCCCCATGAAAGCTTTTCAAAATTTTCCCTGTATTTTCTTGTGACGACTTCAGCCAATCAGCATTGTCATGACGTCATTTCCCTGCAGGAGTGTGTGAAGTAATTATGAATGGCAAACATTCCATCAGTCCAATGGAAGATTTGAATTTTGAAATGTCTTTAAAGGTTTCCTAAGAGCACAGCTGAAATAATCTGTATGTTAAGCACTGAATTAATTTCAGAAGTTTAATACTCAGGAAGGAGGAGTGATTGGAGGAGAGCTTTGGTGAGTCTCCTGACGGGCCGAGTAGATGTGTGCGGGACACTCTGGGCTCTGAAGTCCCCGGTCAGTGCCTCATCTCTGGCCCGGCCCCAGCAGGCCTGTCTCACTGAGCACTAGGTCATTCACATGCATCATCTGTTCTTCTCTGCCAGGCCGCTTGTTTGCATTTGTCTTTGCATTGGGAAATTTGCAGTGTAGGAGAGCGGTTCAGCTTGAAGCATCTGTTGTAGGCAGCCTGGGTTTCGGTACTTTTTTTTTTTTTTTATCAACCAACCTGAAACAGGAGGATGCTGCTGCTCAAAAACAGGAGATTGAGAATTTCATAACACTGATTTTGTTTTAGAGTCTGCATTACAGTCATTTAATGGCAACAAAGACACCTATGTTCAATAATTATTTAAAAGTGGGAAATGTAATAACTGAATTAAGTGTAGGCTGTTTATGATTGGCATGGGGTGTAGCATCTTGTCTCATTCATGTAGTATGTCTGCTCATTTATTGGTTAGTTTAAAATGGCTATGAATGTGGCTCATCTAATCACAATGTATAGTTGGAACTGTTCAATATATAGTATTATTTCACACGGACTTGGTTACGTCAGTAGACGAGAAAAGACATTGCAGAGATTTTTGATGAAAGATTATGAAAGCAAACACTTTTTGTCTATATAAGAATGTGCACTGATGAATCATACACAGTAAGACTATAGGGACATTTATATGGCAAGTCAATAGGGTCTGTTTCATGTCATCTTCAAAGCGTACAGACAGACTGAGTGATGAGTCACCAGCACAAGGAAAACCAGCATACTGATTTTAGTAAGGGCAAAATGCCTTGAAATTGAAAAATGTTGTTTAGGATGATAGTCTTTTATTAATTACTGCTAAAATGTGTAAAATGGGAGTGGAGGGAATATTTCAAGGCTTTAGACTTTCAAACGTCACACATGACCTTTTTTAAACTGCAGAGACCCTGGAGTGAAGCTTAATGATAAAGAAAAAAATCTTTAATTTGTCACTAAATATGGCTTAAACCTACATATAACAGCAGTTATTACCCTGTTAATTAAAATATAATTTAGTTAAATATTAAATAAATGCAGCTGGCCCTGTATCGAAATTGTGGCACGTGTGCAGCAGTGGACCATTATGATGTGTGTGGGTCAATATGAACCTCATATTTCATCATTAAAGATTGTTTGATGTATTTTATGTCAGATTCTCTCAGCTGCCCTCTGAAGGAATTTACATTTAAGCATTCGACAGATGTTTTTCCTGTCAAAACTTACACTGCATTGAAGGCGTACTTTTTTTTTTATCAGTTCAGTGTGTGTGTGTGAGTGTGAGAGAGAGAGAGTGTATATATATATATATATATATATATATAT
>NW_015554139.1:1662474-1676027 GCF_001515605.1 Sinocyclocheilus anshuiensis
CAGTTACATTTATTTTATTTCATGTAACAAAATGGCTTTACTTAACTATAATAATCCTGGTTTACAGTTTATAAAAAAATGTTAAAAAAATATATGACATTATACGTTATATGACAATTGTTATATGACATAATACAAGAGTAAAAAACAAAAATTAAGGCCCCCAGTACTTTGTTGTTCAGTGCAGCCTAACAAAATGTTAGTGTCTTTTAGTATTTACTGTCAGGCTTCTCAGGAAAGTCAAAGTGTATGTACAGTACTTGTATTCTTAGTTATAACAGGAATTCCGTTTTCCAGCCTTGTAAATCTCTTGAAAATTACATAATTTTTCTAAAATTGCCTTTTTTCTTTTAAACGCGCACGCTGAGGTCTCTCTGCCTTGGATATAAAATGCACCTCTTTCTACATCAAGACCCTTTTTTCTTTTTTTTACAATTTAACAAGTCATAGTCATCGTGGATGGGAAGGAGATGTGCTGGTGTCTATTTTCATTCGTGTTGGGCATTTGCTGCCATGGCAACCTGCTCTTCTGTATGTATGTGAGCGCCATATGGGTCATGCTGCTTATCTGAGGCTCAGCAGAAACAGAACTGCTCTGCATCCTCACTGTGATTCATCATGAATATGTAATGGCCAGAGTTCAATATGGTGCATTCATAGGGCATCGTGAAAGTTGTTTTTATTGATTTTCTCATAGCTCATGAATGTATGTGAGCTGGAGGGGGTGAAGTCGACGTTCCACTCATTTGTGAAAAGTTCATCTCCCCAGTTTGAATTACTCAAAGATTTTGACTCTCAGTCAGCCAGTTATATAGGGGCTGTTGATTTGCTATTCTTATTATATTCTCAGTATTCAAGGCAAGATTAATTTTATGGCCTGGTATCAAATGACAGAATGTTAATAAGGGAAGAACCAGTGATAATTTTGTTTTAGTAGCTGGTTTCTTTTAGAAGTTCAAGATGTTTTAGATGTATTAAGTTACTTAGTTACTTTTTATAGAAAGTAATGTGTTGCGTTACTTTTGCGTTCCTTTTTCTCATCTGGGCTGGGCTTGCTTGTTTGTTTTTAATATAAATAAAGTTCTATTTTTGGCAAATGTAAAAGCCCTTTCACGCCAGAAGTGACACGAATAAGCCTCAGGCTGAAGGAAATGTAAAATCAAAAAGCTCAAACAAACCTTTCAGCTGTTCTGCCATTCTGGATTGCATGAAGAACAGGACGTAAGAGAAGAAAGTTTTAAAAATGACATTCTCACAAAAGTTAAGTTTCTCTAAAGTCATTTTTGCTTCTTAGTATGGTTGTATTGGAGGTCATTGAAGGTCAGCAGCAAAGACACTGTTAATAAAAAGGGATAACTTTTTTGAAAACAGAGTAACTCAGATATTTTATTGTAAATTAGAAAGTAATGCGTTACTAGTTACTTAAAAGTAATCTGACTACATAACTCATATTACTATGCGTTACCCCAAACACTGTGTATCTCTATCTATCTATCTATCTATCTATCTATCTATCTATCTATCTATCTATCTATCTATCTCTCTATCTCTCTCTCTCTCTCTCTCTCTATATATATATATAAAACAAAGCAAAATTGATGTTTTGTTGACATTTGGGTCAAAAAGTCGTATGTATTTTGAATCAATTTAGATATACTCTACCATTCAGAAGTTTGAAGTCTAAGATTTTTTAATGCTTTTGAAATACATATTTTATGCTTACCAAGACTGCATGTATTTGACATGTATACAGTAAAATGTGACAAATTATTACAATTTAATATAGCTGTTTTTAATTTGAATATATTTTAAAATGTAATTTACTCCTGTCATGCAAAGCTGAATTTTCAGCATCATTGCTCCAGTCTTCAGTGTCACATGATCCTTCAGAAATCATTCTAATATGCTGATTTGCTGCTCAAAAAACATTTCTTATTATTATCAATGTTGAAAACAGATGTGATGCTTAATGTTTTTGTGGAAACATGATACATTTTTGGGATTCTTTGATAAATAGAAAGTTCAACAGAAGCATTTATTTGAATGTCTTTACTGTCACTTTTGATCAATTTAATGCATTCTTGCTGAATAAAAGTATTAATTTCTTAAAAGAAAAAGACATACTGACCCTGTAGTATTTGATAATGACATTTAACTTACAATACAATACCATTTTTTTTAACTTTGTTTTTTATTTTTAACTGACTTTACAACTCAAATCAATCATCACATTTTATGAGGTTGCTTTCAAAATCCATTCAAAAATCTGCAGAGCATGCGTTTCTGCATAAAAGTGTCTTATAAAGCATGTGTTTAATTAATTACTGAAGGGATTTATAGTAGTTCCCCTGGTAGAGGTGCTCCCATAAAGTGTGTTTAGCAAAATTATCCAGCCTCTTGCTAGTGCAACACCTAAATGCCTGTTCTCTCCTATATTACAGGGCAGAAAAAACAGAGGTACTGAGTGAAGACCTGCTGCAGGTGAGATAAAATCAAATCAGTGTGAACACAACTGCGTACACAAGCTGTATATATTTATATTTATACAACAGTTCGTTCTGGTTCTCAAATATGATTGGTTGAGAACCGTGAGATATTGTACTGGTCTCGAACTGTTGTATAAACACAATATCACTCTCATACTTGAGCGATACCGGCTCTATATCAGCGGCTGTGATTGCCTCCGGCACTCGGCCTGCGGCCTCATGCCTCTGGCCTAATCACAGCCATGCTGATATAGAGCCGGTATCGCTCGAGTATGAGAGTGATATTGCTCATTTATACTACACTGCTCATATGTTTCACATGTGTCTATTTTGCATTCAGGTGGAGAAGCGTTTAGACCTGGTGAAGCAGGTCTCTCATAGCACACATAAGAAGCTGACTGCCTGTCTGCAGGGACAACAAGGCACTGATTTAGACAAGAGATCAGTTAAATCTCCCTTGGTATGTCAACTCTCACACCTCAGATACTTCAGTTTTTTGCAGTGCAATGAATTACTCTCATAACAATTTGATTGTGATTTTCCCTAAACACAGAAAAAGTTGCCCCTGACGATACTTGCTCAATGTATGGTGGAGGGAGCAGCTGTGTTAGGAGACGACTCTCTTCTTGGGTGAGTTTGTCTTTATATTTTGACCTCGAATCAGATTTTTCAAACGGTTTCCCTTGGGCTGCATCCTAAGTTACAACCAGACGGGCATCAAAGGAGAATTATGCTTTTAAACTCACAATGGAAAAAGTGATTTTCTCAGTATTTGTTTTGTCTTGTTTTCCAGTACAAATATCTAAACATTCTTAAATCAAGATACATTTACTTGAAAAAGAAAATTACATAAGATATTAAGTTTTGTTTACTGGAATACAAGAAAAAAATATCTGCTAGAGAGGTAAGAAAAATAAAGTTGTTTTCACTTTAAATGTAGTTTATTTTCCAGATATTCTTTCCTTGTTTTAAGCATAAATTAAATTGTGACAATTTTTTTCAGAAAACAAGAATTATGACTTATTTTTTTATGACTTTTTTTTTTGTTTGTCTTCCAGAATGTGATTTTGCTTTCCAAGTAAATATCTTAAAATTGAAAAAAAGGGAAAATATGGTAAATTAACAGCTGGGACGTCAGTGTACATTAAAAAATGGTAGCAATACAAATGGCTCCAGGATGATCTGAGGAAGTAATTCCAAAAATTTAGTGATATGTTCAGATTCAGATATCACTCCTTAGCCTTCATTTATTTCAGACGTGTAATATTTTAGCAAAAATACTGATTGTATTATAATACCAATTCAGACAGAAATGAAAAAGCAGACAAAAGGGTGAATCAAGCACTTAAATTGGGCAAGACAAATCGAATTTTTAAATTAGTTATAAATTAGTTACAATAACAACACTGTGGCAGACTGGACAATATTTCCATCATAGACCGTAAAAAAAAGATGTGTCCACTTCCTTCCACTATAGAAAAGTGATGGCCCGGTATGGCCACTGTCATCTTGTGCCAATGACGTCATTTGGAACCAGAGTCTGTGCAGCAGTAATCGTGAGGTGGAGTCGCAGTATAAACGTCCCGCCCAAACGTCCCCAGACCCAATCATAAGCTCACAATCATGACACCACACCCCGTTTTTACAGCATTAAATAACTAACTAAAAGCAAACTTATTAGAAAACTGAACTTTTGAACATACATCGGCGTGATAAGAACTACCTAAAATGATGGACACCATCTTTGAGAAAAATATACTTGAAGTGTAATTTAATTTAGTTTGGCTCACGTCCCATTCGTTTGCATGGCAAGGGCAGGGTTTATGACTTATACTGCAGGCAGCCACCACTTACCCAGTCATTATCTGGCTCATATTTGCAATTTCAACCATATTCTCAAAACTATTGTTTCCAATGACTTGAGGAATAAAGGTGAAGTGCACTTATTGATTCATCAGATATTTAATTATTGTTGCGCAGGAAAAATATGCTTACACTATTACATCCCTCGGGTTGCTACCCTGATAGCACATGTACATCACAGAGACGTCTATTTGACGTCTGCAAGATGTATTTTTTTTAGAGTGTTTGCTCATCTGCAGTACGTCTATAGGATGTTTCCTATCAGATGTCAAATAGATGTTTAGAAAATGTCTTTAAGATGTTAATGATTTAGAATGCATGTAAAACTGACATCTTAAAGACATCTATCAGATGTTTGTACACAGCAGATGCTTTCCAGATGAAGCGAGCTTTAACAGACATCTTGTAGACGTACGTGTGCTATCTGGGTAGCAACCCTATACACTTTTTACAAAAAATGAATCTGAAAACAGAGATTATTTTATATAAATGTTTTTTTCTTGTTATATTGTTTAAAATGAATAGATTGAGGAATATTAAGAAAGTTGAAGTCTATCTTTAAAAAATGAAGGAGGGAGAGGGTAGTGAATGACGTGCTGGGTCACTAAAGACCAGAGGTATGCATTTAAGGGTTAAACTGGTTTGCAATCTGCCAGTAAACCTAGTGAAGCAGAAGAAAGATGCTTTTTTTCCCAGCCAGGTGGTGTAATTACTATAACCTACCAGCAGGGGCTAATGGGATCATGGTAACCTGACAAACCTTATTCAGACTTCTTGTGGTCAAAGTTTGGTTTCTAAATGTCTCTTGTCATGCAACCTGCATTGGTTTGCATCAAATTAATTTGGATAGTTTCTACCAAGAGACAGATGAAATAGCACCAAAAATATCATAGAATTTGATTAGGCACACAGCCTTTGATGTCAACATCAAAAACTATGGGTAGTTGTTTCTCACACATTCAAGCTCTTGGGTTATTTCATGATATTCACCAAGATGTTTGTGAATTAGGATGCAGCCCTGACTTGGTTGACTGCTTTGGCTAACCTGTGGTCTCCTTCTGTAGCAAGATGCTGAAGCTCTGTGGTGAGTCAGAAGAGAAGTTGGCCCAAGAGCTGCTCGTCTTTGAGTTTCAGATTGAAAGAGATGTTGTGGAGCCTCTGTATGTGCTGGCTGAGGTGAGCATGTTTTTCCTTTCAAAGTTACACTGTAATACACATATTGTGCCCTTTTTTCATCTGCATGTAACCATGTAAAGCCTGACATATGAAATAATAGTCAGAAAAATCTTCTTTTTTTTTTTATTTATTGAAAAGTTTATTAAACCTTTAGACCAAGTAAAATCTTTCTAACAGTATTACAGACTACTTACATAAAATGCATTTAAATGTCTATTGTCACTGTATATCTCCCAATAATATAATAAGTCTTAGTAATATGATATTTAAATGCTTAGTTTTATTTTCAAAGCTCTGTAGATTTTATTATGGGACAAAAACATATAATGCAATGTAATACAATGATAATTCAGAGATGTACATACAAATGTTCATCAAATGCCTGATGTATTAAAAAATAGTTTATCTTGAAATATTAAAAATATAAAAGTTATTCTTACATTTACTTTATAAAAAATCAGTCAATATTTCACAGCCAAAAGTCATGTGTACAACAACCTGATGGGGGACATTTTTACTTAAAGGACTTTTATTTGCTAAAAAGTATAAACTATCAATCAGGTGACAGAAGGGATGTAGTAGATTGTGTACAGCAGGTTTTTCAGCAAAGTGTTGATCATGTTCATAATTTAGAGGCCTTAGAAATTTGCGTATCAAATATGATACAGTAGACTTTATAGGGTTGGAAGCTAATCCCTAAGTGCTTGCAGTTTTTAATGCATGAAGGTTGTATTGCTTCTCATATGGACATGGTTTGCTGTTTAGGTGGAAATTCCGAACATTCAGAAACAGCGAAAACATTTAGCCAAACTCGTCCTGGACATGGATTCTGCAAGGACACGGTATGGACTACAAGCAATATTACTGTTGATCCCTTGATCTGCATTGCACACATTGTGCTCTGACCATGTCATTGGTCCTCCTGACCTCTAGGTGGCAACAGTCATCCAAGTCTTCAAGTCACCCTAGTAATGTGCAGCAGGGCGGAGCCAAGGGTGATTCCCTGAGAGAGGAAATGGAGGAGACGGCCAATCGGATGGAGATCTGCAGGGTGACGATTCCTCTCACTATTTCTTCCGTATTTAATTAAAACCTTAACCAAATGCAAAGCAAAACTAACATGTTACTTTTACTTAATAGTCTCCATCTCAAAATGTTTTTGCCTTTTTTTATTAGAAATTATAAATATTTGTGACGTATAACGTAGACCTACATGTCTTCCTCTCTGTAGGACCAGTTATCAGCGGACATGTACAATTTTATGGCCAAAGAAATAGACTATGCAAACTACTTTCAAACGGCAAGTACCTCTGGGCACTAAAGGTGAAGTGTGTCATTTTGGTTGGAATACCTTACAACGTGTGTGTGTCCTCTTATTGGTCTTGCTGTAGCTCATAGAGGTTCAGGCGGAGTATCACAGGAAGTCTTTGGAGATTCTGCAGAGTGTGCTGCCACAGATCAAAGCTCACCAGGGTGAGACTCTCCACTTCCACTTTCATGCCTGAGCGTACAAGTTTGGTTAAGTGGTGGCTTTCAAGTGCTTGTGTGGGTCTGTCAGTAAACATGTTTCTGTAGCTTTTAGGGACCTGCATTTTAACGTCCATCATGATGTGTTTCAGAGGCCTGGATAGAGAAGCCATCGTATGGAAAGGCCTTAGAGGAACATCTAGCCATCAGTGGCAGGGAGATTGCGTTTCCTATCGAGGCGTGCGTCACCATGCTGCTCGAATGTGGCATGCAGGAAGAGGTGCGAGACTGCTGAGAAATAACACAACATGCCTTATTTGTACCTGGAAGCACAGTTTGTTTCTACAAACTGCGGGATGAGTCGAAATTGTTGTGTGTGGTAATCAACAGCATGTCACAGATGCCGTTCATAAACATTATGCTGTAGATAACCTGAAACATTCTGGAAAGATCTCTTTGATTTCACCTTGACAAATTATTAAGTACAATGATAGTATCATTGACCAGGATTTTTATAGTCTCAGCATCATGTGGAGCGTCCACAGAACATCACTGATCAAATAGCTGTATTAATATTTTTAATATTGTTGAATACTTCCCGTGTTGATTTATTTATTTAAATGCCATTAAATGACTCATTAAAAAAAAAATAATAATCATGATTGGCCGCTTTACATGTCATTCATGAAGTCTGTATTAACTATACAAAGTTATTAAATTACCCATCATTCTTTTTTTTCTTTTTTTTCAGAAATTAAGAACTTGTGGTAAAAATATTATTTATTATTTTTATGTTACATAATTTATAATTTATTATAATACATATTTTATAAGAAATAAATTGATCTAATTCAGTTTATATTAATTTAGTTGATCTAATTTAGGTTACGGCTTGATTTTTTAATATATGAATAATAATTTAGCTAATTAAGATGATGAGATGACTTATAATATACACTTTTCTGTAAACATTTGTCATAAAATTGATCTATGGATTTTTTTTACACTTTCAGTATATATATAAAAAAGAATGTTTTATTATTATTATTATTATTTTAAATAGTACACAAGTATACTATTAGTACAATGCATTGATATTAATATACTTACTACATAAAACATACTTTGAAAATTGACTTGAACTTCACTCAAGTTTAACTGATAAAATTAATTAATCATTATTTATTAATTTAAATACCTTTTAGTTATCTTGAGGCCCCATTGGAAGTTTGCTGAGACCCCCTAGTGGGCCCCGGCCTCCAGGTTGAGAACCACTGATCTATTGCAAAAAATAAATAAATAAATTAAACCACGAGGGCCAAGGATGCCATTTGGGACAGGGCTTGGGATTTTATGGCCAAAAAGGTCTTAACTTTACTCTTCCTGTCACATTAGGGTTTATTTCGGGTAGCTCCGTCAGCCTCCAAGCTGAAGAAACTTAAAGCATCTCTGGACTGCGGGGTTCTGGATGTGCAGGAGTACTCGGCCGACCCACATGCCATCGCAGGTGAGCATCTGTCTCTCACCTCTTAGCTTTTAAAATGTTCACTGATCTATCCGCAGTGTCCTTTTAGTGGGTCGCAGCTACAAAGTCTCAGACCCCATGGCAGTTCGCATTAAATTATGTCCCAGGTTAATTTGATCTCATTACACTGGGCCTGAAGCGTGACCTAGTAGCCGCCAGGAAGGGGGGCCACAGCCGACAGGTGGTACACGCTGATTGTGGCCATGACAGCTCATTTGTCAGGCTTCTCCTTAGTATTTCAAGCAGAGAATATCACACCTCCAGTCACGTCCTTTCACACGTGCTGTGCTTCCCTCTTTCACCATGTCCCTGCCTCTTTCACGCTCTTGTTCTTCCCTCTGACCTCTTTCCTTCCTCATCTGCTTCCCTCAGGAGCTTTGAAGTCTTATCTTCGTGAACTTCCCGAACCTCTAATGACCTTTGAACTCTATGATGAATGGATTCAAGCCTCAAAGTAAGTATCGATGGTCTACCCCAACACACACGCCATTAGCCAGTACTATTTGCCATTTTCAGATACATGTGAGACATTTGCTCGGTTCCAAAACGTACCCTGATAGCAAACGTACATCACAGAGTTTTCATCTGGAAGATGTATTTTTAGAGCATTTGCTTATCTGCAATATGCCTCATGTAAGATGTTTCCTGTGTTGGGAAAAAAAACAAACAGCTTAGCCAACTGGTCTCCCAGCCTAAACAGCTAAGACCAGCCTGTAAATCTAAAGAAGTGGTCAAAACCACTCTAAAACTAGCCTGCTAAACCAGCTATGACCAGCTGGGGGTTTTTTTTGCGGGGAGGGGTTCAGCAGGGAGCTGTTATATATGTTTATGTTTATCGCCAAAAATCATTAGGATATTAAGTAAAGATCATGTTCCATGAAGATATTTTGTAAATTTCCTACTGTAAATATATTAAAACGTAATTTTTGATTAGTAATATGCATTGCTAAGAACTTTAAAGGCGATTTTCTCAATATTTAGATTTTTTGTTTTGCACCCTCAGATTCCAGATATTCAAATAGTTGTATCTCGGCCAAATATTGTCCTACCCTAACAAACCATACATCAATGGAAAGCTTATTTATTCAGTATAAATCTCAATAAAAAAAATGACCCTTATGACTGGTTTTGTGGTCCAGGGTCACAAATGTAAAATTAATTTTTTTTTAAAGATATATATCAGCTGTTTTTACAACCGATGCTTTGCAGATGAAGCTCTCTGTAACTGAAATCTTGGAAATGTACATGTGCTCTGGGTAGTGAGGTGCCTACCTGGATTTAAAGGGATAGTTCACTCATAATTGAATGTATTCAAGGCCCAGAAGCATAGTAAGGATGTTATTAAAATAGTCCATGTGACATCAGTGGTTCAACCGTAATTTTATGAAGCTACTGGAATAATTTTTGTGTGCAAAGAAAACAAAAATAACGACTTTATTCAACAATTTCTTCTCTTCTGTGTATTATAGTGTAAGTGAATGTGTAGGTGTTAGTATTAGCTTACCTTTGGAGTATACTCTCAGTAAACTACTAGTGTAATAGTTTTTATACTGAATGTATATACTGTAATTGTATGTTAAGTGAACTTAACATTAAATTTACAATTGTAGATTTGTCACTAAAATCAGCCAAATGTTTATCTGTTTCTGTGTGGGTTAATCGCACTGTGGAGAAAAAAAAAGGATCAAGTTGAGTTGCCCCCATGAACATACAGCAGTATATTCTTATACTGTATACTGTACCATAATGCATCTCTCCCTGTGTCCTTTCTCTAGCATTCAAGATATGGATAAAAGGCTCCAAGCCCTTTTGTGTACATTTGAGAAACTACCAGCAGACAATCTGAACAACTTCAGGTGTGTGGTGCTTGTTATTTACTTATTATTTGTTATTTCTGACGAGGCCTTTGTCTTTGAATGAGTCATGAATGCAAGAGCTCATTAGAAGAGAGGAGTGTCAAATCTCCGTCACATCATGAGCGATGTAGCAGTTCCTTCACTGACAGGAAGTGAGCATGTTTTTGAAATAAAAAGTTCATTAGTCCTACTGAGAATCTTTTTGAGTTTGGAAATGTCCTTCAGCCTAACCTGTTTAATGTGACAACTATACAGAAGCTGTCTCTGGCAAAGACAAATTCAGCCTTTAATTTCACCCTGACTGATTTGGCCAAAGAATAAGAGCCACACAATAAATAATACATAATCAATCCAGGATTAAGTTCAAACAAAGCTTCCGTTTAAGAAAATAAAGATGCCTGTGTTCATATTGATTACGCATTTTATTTACAATTCAGCTAACAAATCCTGTGAATATTTGGCACGTCTTTACTTCTAGCCTATATTGCAAGGTTTCTAGATATATGCTGTGGGTCTTGGCTGTTTGACTGCACCTGCCTTCTGTCAGACCTACTGAAATATTGATAATATACAGCGACGACAGGAATAGCAAATGTCAGAGTGAATGCCAGGGCTAAACCCTTTGGTCAAACTGAGATTGAAACTGAAGTTTTTTCTTTCTTTTCTAAACAGATATTTAATCAAGTTCTTAGCCAAACTCACAGAGCATCAAGATGCTAATAAAATGACGCCAGGTAATATTGCAATAGTTCTCGGACCCAACCTGCTGTGGACACATTCAGATGGGTGAGTGCATGTCTTCCGTTTGGATTCTTTCTTACATTTATGTGGAGAGCAGCAAATTCACAAAGCAATTTAAAGGGACAGTTCACTGAAAAATGAAAATTCTGTTATTACTTGCAGTACATATGACTTTATGACTTTATTGTCATAAATATGTTTCTTCTGTGGAGCACAGTGTTGTTAATGTTAACTAAAACACACTGATGAAAATGATTTTCTTAAAGAAATACAATTACAATAAAATATAAATACATATTAGATTAAAAACTTCACATCTGAGAAAAATAGAAGTTTAAGTTGAAGTGCTAAAATTGCTAAAACTAAAACAGAGGCAAAAAAATAAACAAAGCAAAATACAGATATTGACAAAAAAAGGAAAAAATAGCAAAGCACATAACACAATTATTTAAGCTAAATTAAATCTAAAAATGTGCAAAAAAAGCTAAATCAAAATAATGAATACTATAATAATAATATATGATTAATACAAAAATAAGCACTTTTGAAGAATCCATACAAAAACAGTTCATAGTGACCATGTCTGTCAAGCTTCAAGAACGATAAAAACATGCTACAAAAGTAGTTCATATGGCTTTTGCACTATATTTTTAACCTTCATGCGAAGGTTTTCTGTGTCTTCTGACTGACAATACATTTTTTTTGATCCCTACAGATGTGGTCACTGTGAAATATAGTTTTATGGAGAAGAACTGCATGAGGATTGCTTAAAATGTAACCTTTTGTGTTCCACAAAATAAAGAAAGTCAGTTTTGGATCAACATAAGTTAATGACATTTTTAGGTATACTACTTCTTGAATGTATCTAGTAGTTTTATATTTTGACGTATATAATGCTCAAATGGGTCATTGATCTTCACAGGAACATGACAGAAATGATGACCACCATGTCGCTGCAAATCGTTGGCATCATTGAGCCGATCATCCAGCATGCTGACTGGTTCTTCCCTGGAGGTTAGATAGAAAGAGTTGTGAAAACATATTCGCACATACAATCTCTTGCAAGATTTGGACTGATTTGTCTTTGCTATTCTTAGATATTGAGTTCAACCTGACAGGCAGCTATGGCAGCCCAGTTCACACCAACCACAACTCCAACTACAGCTCCATGCCCTCGCCCGATATGGACCAATCAGAGCGCAAGCAGCAGCATGACCAGAGCCGACGCCCACTCAGTGTTGCTACTGACAACATGATGCTGGAATTCTACAAGAAGGATGGGTAGGTTGTTCTGCACTCATGTCTCTGTCAGCCTCCTCCATCTCTCCTCTTTTCCTTTTCCCTCCCACACTCTTCCATTAGCTTCTCATACCATCCTTCCTTCTTAAAGGGACAGTTCACCCAAAAATGAAGATTCTGTCATCATTTACTCACCCTCATGTCGTTCCAAACCTGTATGATTTTTTTTTCCATGAAACAAAAGGTCGGTTTTTGAAGAATATCCTGGCTAGTAGGACTAGACAATTAATTGAAATAAAACCAAAATCGCAATATGGCTTAGTGTGGATATCAAATCACAAAGGCTGCAAATTAATTAAATAAATATATGAGCTGTGGGTTTCAGAGTGAAGCGTAGCACTGTGTTTATTTATACACAAGCAGCTCATGTTCCAGTGTTTTCAGTTTCTTAAAGCAGCTCAGTTCTAGGGTTGGGTACCGAAACCCGGTGCCAATATGGCACTGGTACCTATGTAACCGGTATGTACTAAAGCCGAATCAGAACGCAGATTTCGGTGCCTCATTTCGGTGCCACTTAAATGCCTGAGCGATCGATTGAAATATTTGTCCTGGTTCTCTGAAATGGACGTAAGACGCATGGGCGTCGCTAGGCCATTTTTAACGGGGCTATAGCGATTAGCTCCATAAACTGTACACAAATTCACGATCGCTTCAGAGTCAGTCCTCTTTAAATTTCATATGAAAACGGCGGCAGACTTTTCTTCTCCTCCCCGTCTTTCAGCGCGCTCTTCAATTCTGCAGACCGCGGCGGCGCAGCACGAGCAGACTCAAACATAGGACACAAGGTGTGTGTTTATCGATAGATTGTTATAATATCTGTATCTGTGCAGTTCTTTGTCATAAATACAGTTTACAAAAGGTCAATACAGTAGAAACATTATGTGTGGTTTTGTATTAAATATTGTTTTGTAGTAAATAATGACCCAGATCGTGAAATACATTTATTAGCTTTAGAGTAAGGGTAGCACAACTCGGGAAATGAGCGCATCCAAGGAGCATGTGAATGCTATGTATATATATTTTTTATATTTTTAATGTTCTCTAATGTTATCCATCGTTTTTTATGTGACTCTTTTTAAAAAAGTATCGGTTCAGGCACCGTTTAGGCACCGGTACCGTTTTAAAAGTATCGATTTGGCA
>NW_015554139.1:1679559-1680491 GCF_001515605.1 Sinocyclocheilus anshuiensis
TATTACAGTGCATGTGGCATACCATACAGTAATTCACAGAACTGATTAAAGACAGTGACAGACAGCACTCAGTCAATTCACTCATTTTAACTAAAAATCAGAGTGATTGACAGAGATACAGTAGAAACATTATGTGTGGTTTTGTATTAAATATTGTTTTGTAGTAAATAATGACCCAGATCGTGAAATACATTTATTAGCTTTAGAGTAAGGGTAGCACAACTCGGGAAATGAGCGCATCCAAGGAGCATGTGAATGCTATGTATATATATTTTTTATATTTTTAATGTTCTCTAATGTTATCCATCGTTTTTTATGTGACTCTTTTTAAAAAAGTATCGGTTCAGGCACCGTTTAGGCACCGGTACCGTTTTAAAATTATCGATTTGGCACCGGTATCGTAAAAAACCCAATCGATACCCAACCCTACTCAGTTCACAGTAAATGCATCTGCTCGTAGTTTGGGTCGCTTAAAACGGGCATTTGGGAAAACAACATGCGTCAACCATCTTCCCAAACTTTTAAAGAGAAGCACTATGGCAACAAAAGAGATGCTTTATGATGTGGCTTTCCTTCGAAAAAAAAATGTTGATGGTTTAACGTTTGAAAATTAAGCCATAAATATTAGTTTTGCAATTTTTTTACAGCAGTAATGTAAAAGAAAATTATTTTTATATTATTTTTCTTAAAAACTTAAAATAGATATTTTTTATACAGAAAAATATTACAATAGTAATGTTTATTTTTATATTTTTATTTAATAATAATAATAATAATACCAATATTATATATTATTATATTTTTAGTAGTAGTATTTTAGAGTTATATTTTTATATGTATATGTACACACATGTATATGTATGTGTGTGTGTTTATATATATATATATATATATATATATGTGTATATATGTATGTATGTATGTATGTATAT
>NW_015554139.1:1680599-1680787 GCF_001515605.1 Sinocyclocheilus anshuiensis
TTTTTTTTTATGGTTATGCAGATACATAATTGCAGCAATTTTGGCCGAATTGTGCAACACTTTTAAACAAGCACAGCAAATCTGGAGCTTTAAAAAAATTTAATTTGAATGTGCACATTTATTTAGAACAACGCAATTACATCCAATTACATACTTTTATTTTATTTTTTCAAAATAATGAGGGTGAC
>NW_015554139.1:1680965-1705672 GCF_001515605.1 Sinocyclocheilus anshuiensis
ATAACAGTGGCCAGGATATTAACCTTTAATGTTCCATGGAAAAAAGAAAGTCACATGCGGTTTGATCACCATGAGAAAATGACAACAGAATTTTCTTTTTCCTGTGAATTATCCTTTTAAATTAAACATCATTGCGGTAACTGCCTATTACTGACAGGGTTCGATAGTGCCGCTTAAACCAATTAGCAGTGGCAGAGGAGACAGCGGCAGATAGCTAATGTGTTCAGCGACTAATTCACTTAGACTGGGACGTCAGTCACTTCGTTATCCAGTAAACTTTCAGTGTCATTTGTTCTCAATTGGAGTTGAGCTCCGGGACAATCTCAGTGACTCCCACAACCTGCCCTCATTTGAATAGAGCTGATCTTGGGCTGATGGGCTTCCACGGTCTCTATGGTAACGTGGATGGAGTGTTGAAGGAGGGCCACGGCTCGCTTATCATTCTCTGAAGGGGCTGTATTTCTGCCACTATCGACAGAGACACGAGGCAGATGTGCCAGGCTCTGACTCATGCCACCTGCAATGCTCCAGCAGGTGGAAAAATACCGCATACAGAGGAGGAGATCCAAAATTCTGTTAGACAGAGTCCTACTCCAGACTGGCTTATGACCAATATTGCATTCTGGCAAATATTTGGCAAACATTGCTGCCAAATTACCACATATTAAATGCAGGGCTGTGTGGAATCATTTTTGCAAGTGCTTTAATGAAATGATTTATGGAAGAAGAATGGCAGCCATTATAACTGGGGGGAGCATGACCACACTACCTTTAGATGTTGTTAATTTCACTCCCCCTACACTGTACATTTTTTTTTACCTATATTTCTACCTAATTTAACTGCTAAAATCTTATGTATTCGTTTATTTAGTGATATTAAGTAATATCAGTGATATTAAGTAATATTTTTTACTTTTTAGATAAAAAAAAAAAAACACTTAAGTGTTACCATTTTTTTTCAGTGTACACTTTTTAGGAAGTTTATTTTGCTTGGCTGCCTTGCAGAGAAAAGTCATAAAGTCAGAAAATGATGGAAGCTTGTTTCTGCCACAGGATAAAAAAAAAAATGTAAATGCAATTTTTTTTTTCATCTCACAATTCAGGCTATTTTTTCTTGCAGTTCTAAGTTTATGTCTCACAATTCTGTGTTTTGTTTTTAGAATTGTGAAATATAAAGTCAGAATTGTGAGATATAAACTCAAGAAAGTTGATGACATAAAAAGTCACAATTACCTTTTTTATTTTTAAATCTGTCAGAAAAAAAAACAATTGTGAGATGTAAAGAATTCTGAGGAAAAAAGTCAGAACTGCAAGATTTAAACTCTAGAACTGTGAGATTTTAAGTCAAAATTCAGAGAAAAAAGTCAGAATTGTGACATAACTTGAGAATGGTGAGATTTAAATTTAGAATTACGAGATATAAACTCAGAATTCAGAGAAAAAAAGTCTGAAATGCAGTTACCTTTTTTTTTATGTTGTCGTGAAAAAAACAAACATTCAAATTCATAATTCGGGGGGTGGGGTATCTGAAATGTGCATCTTTTACAAAACTATGAATTTTTTATATTCATGTTGTTGCAACAGTATTACAGGCATTTAAACAAGCTTATGACAACATTTCTGCAGTTACTGGCTTTATTTATTTTTTTGACACTTTAGCTTTTAATTTCATATTTAATTGTATATGAGTATTTCCATGACATCTAGCCGTTTCCCTCACATTTCCTCATGTTAAAATGCCCCTGATGTCTGCTGTCTTTTCAAACACACAGACAAGTTTTATAGATTACATAACAATTAGAGACTCTGATCCACTGTTAAAGGGGAGGCTAAGTGTCTAATTGTTTATGTCCACAGCTCTCGGGGTAAAAGCAATTAGAGTAAATGAGGCATAATGGTGTCGCAGCAGGCAAGAGTGCCAGTTGCTCATTTAGGCTATGTTCTCACCTCTGGACCGCCCTGATCCCCTGTCAAACTACATATGTCCCCCACTGCATGCTACACAGTTCTCATTTAGCTGTCCTCATGTCATTTACTTTTGCTTACTCTACATTGCAATTTACATTACTGTTAAATGTAAACTCACTGTGTTTCCTCTACACTCGTTATTTTATCCACACTTAACGCAGCATTAGGAAAATTCAAAGGTACTGTCCACCTTTTCTGTTATACCTTGACTTTGTTTTTGGTAACACTTTTTAATAAATGAATGAACAATCATTACATTTCTGTATTGTTTAACAGGACAGTCATGCATGTATGTTTAAATATAAAAACTCTACCATTCAAAAGTTTGTGGTCAGGTTTGTTTATTTATTTATTTATTGAAGAAGAAGAAGAAGAAGAAAGTATATATTTATTAAGCAAGGATGCATTAAATAAATCAAAAATGACCGTAAAAAAACATTTATAATGTTACAAAAGATTTCTATTTTAATATTACAAAAATATTATATATTTTAATATTATTACAAAAATAATATGTCAAAAATATTAAGCAGCATGACTGTTTTTCTGAGCAGCAAATCAGCATATTAGAATGATTTGTGAAGGATTATGTGACACTGAAGACTGGAGTAATGATGCTGAAAATTCAGCTTTGCATCACAGGAATAAATCACATTTGGAAACAATAAAATTGAAAACAATTATTTTAAATTGTAATAATATTTCACAATGTTACTGTTTCTACTTTATTTTTGATCAAATAATGCAGTCTTGGTGAGCATAAAAGACTTCTTTCATAAACATAAAAAAAAAATACCAACACTAAACTTTTGAACAGTAATGTGTATTAATCAAAATTTGAATCCAAATCATATTCTATTGTCTAATTATATCTTGTTACAATCACAATTGATTGTAATGATGCAAGTTACTATAAAGTTTGTTTAACCCTCTGACCCATGAATTATTAAATGACAAAAACATTTTCTTTTTAAAAGGAAAAAACAAAACAATCTTTTTATAATATAATCATAATTTAGAGAGTTACACATTTGGCCTCTCTTTCAAATGACCTTCACCACTTTTGTCAGCCTTTTTGAAATTGTAATATTACATCATAAATAAAAAGTACGTGACATGTAGAGAGCAGTCATATAAAATGATGGGTAATGGTCAAGGATAATCACCCAAGGTGGCAAGTTGGCATCATGCATCAGAGGGTTAACATTCCTGTAAAGTCACAAAATCTAGATGTTGTGTTTTCTGTAGTGGTTGTGATTGATGGTTTGTGGGTCTTTATGTGGGCAGTGTGGGTGTCAGAGTCATGGACACGTCGTGGGTGAAGGGCAAAAGTTCCTCTACACTGGCCCGCAAAGCTTCATCCACGCCTCCACAAGTGCCCGGCTCTCCTGCGGACACCCTGATCACTGAGCAGCCCGGTGAGCTGGCCACATCTCCAATCCCCACTCCCCCTCCTGGAGACAGGGGCAGGTAAAAACAACAACACATGATTCCCATCATCCTCTACCTGTTTTCCACTGTCATTTCAATGTACTGTATGCGTATTCCACAGCAGAACTGGTTGCATTAACTAACTTGTGACCTCATTGTTTTCCATTCAGCAATTACCTCTTTTGCTTTCCCTGCATTTGTGTATTAATGACATAATTTCCTCTGCTCTTCTATGCTTACCTTGTTCTTTACCTATAAAAGTCTTTATCTATAATTAGAAGTGTTTTATTTTTATTTTTACGTACAGTAGTGCAGTCAGTATGGCCGTGTACACACTGCAGATAAATACAGTTGCCTCTTTTGAGTTCTTCATCCTGTTTTGTACACACAGACTTCAGTTGTGTGACATCCGCATTCTGCAACAAAAATGAACTGCATTTACATTAAACAAATCCAAACTCAACAGCTAGTTCTTGCAATGTAATTAAAAGCCCATGCGAGTCTCTCTTCTCCTGATGCGAGGCAAGAAGATCTCAGGGGAAGAGGGACACGAATGATCGAATGTTTGGGGTCAGTAAGACTTTTTAATTTTTGTATCATAGTTTCCACAAAAATATTAAGCAGCACAGCTGTTTCAATATTGATGGTTATAAGAAATGAGCAGGAAATCAGCATATTAGCAAAGATGGGAAGGTTACTTGGGAAATGTAATAGGCTACAGATTACAAGTTACATTATTAAGTAGTTTAACTATTTCAATTACTTTTTAAAGTAATGCAACTAATTACATTTGATTACTTTTTCTAACAAATGTTTTCAACTGTTAATCATTTTCAAACGTAAGCCAGGCAGGGTTAATATTACAGTAGTACTCATCACTGATTACTGTCAGACAGCTGCTGAAAATCCAGCTTTGCATCAAATGAATATATTACATTTTATTTATTATTTATTACATTTACACTTTATTATTATCTTAAAATAGATGACGCTTATATTGTTTCTTTGGCATGTTTCTAATTTGCAATTTCAGGAGTGACTCCTGTACTCTGTTCACACCCAGAACGATAACTTAGAGGATTCACTACCAGATTTGAATGCCATTGTTGATGCTTTTGCAGTGTGTACAGGCCTATATGATCATTTAGTGTGGTTAAACCATCACAGTTTGGTAGGATTGGTCTTGCTGTGGCTTTCCATTCATTCAATTTCACTAATAATCAACCCATAAGCCCATATGCAAATCATACATTAATGAAGCCAAGGTCATGCCATGGTTCAGTCATTGTATTTAGGGTTTGCAATGGCTGATGATTTGACTGGCTTACCTCCCACCCTCTGACACTCTTTCAGGCAATGAAAGGGTTTTTGTGTCTGTGTTTAACTGCTCTGGGTTTTCACCATATTTAGAGACCTTGGTTTCAGTGCCATCCTCTTCTTCCTCTTCCTCCTCCTCCTCACTCGATATCAACTCCAACCCCAAGCCTAGCTGCCTGCACTTTCTCAAACACGGGCCCCTGTGTGACGCGCCGCATGCTGCTCCGCCTGACGCCAATGCCTCGCCCCTCTACATTAAAACCCCTCTCGTGCTGACCCGCCATGACATGTCCCTCGGAAACCCCCCTAGCCTCCCCTCCTCCGCACCCCCACCGTGGGCTGCCTGTCCATAGAGACCTTGGTTTCAGTGCTTAGCTCTTGTACAGTATATTCACCAAACTCTCTCTGATGTTTGGTTGTTCAAAGAGATTTTTTCTTTCCTCGGTGCAGTGCGCAGACACAAGGTCATTTTCAGTGTAATTTTCTGTTTTCTTTTTTAATTTTAATGCATTGCTGTGCTTTTCCTGCCAGTGGAGTCGGATGGTGCCTCTTTTTCGTTGCTAAGCTTGCTGTTTGCTAGACCTGTTGCTCATTGCCGCACGCTAAACTGGCTAAATGCTCATACCAGCTTGAGACAAACATGCAGACCAAAGGATCCTGAGAGTATTATCAATATTGTATAATGCTAGCGAGCCACAGCTGGAGCTAAACATCCACTTTCCTGTTGCGCTGTCATGCGTGTCCCCTAGCCTCCCCTCCTCCGCACCCCCACCGTGGGCTGCCTGTCCATGTGCCCGCGAGAGAGGACCCCCCAGGCTGACTAGGTAAATACCACCTGCCTGCGGCCACCCCGCCTTCGCAAAACACATTGTGACGGCCATCAGGGCTCCCCACACTGTCTGAGCGCTCACCTCAGATCACTCCATACTGGCTCTCACTTTTCCATCTTGTTTTTGGAACTTGCTTTGTAATGTTATTGCTTTTTCAGTCCCATCACGCAGATTCCGTAACATTCTCATTGTCTGGGAAAGCCTGAGGTTGCCTAGCAACTGAGGATGTTACTGGCGTTTAGTGAAAGTGGATGCTTCAAGTAGAAATCAGTGCTGTCATTGAGAGAGGTTTATAGTTTTAATATTTTGAATCATTTCATATTTTCTGTTTTTATTTTAATTTTAGCTCAAATTTGAGTAATTTTGTTTTGTTTTTAGTAGTTATTTTAATTTGTCTATTTATTTTTATTTCAGTTTTAGCTGTTTTAGTACATCAAGTTAAACTAAATTAAAACATTGCCTTGGCAGCTAGCTGAAATTGTATTGAATTTCAGTTAACATTTATTTTATTTCAACTAACATTTTTAATGGTTTTAGTTCCAGTTTTAGTTTATAACTATAATAACCCTGGTAGAAATAAATACATTGATGGAGCTGCATATGATGACATGAATGTATTATGCTTATGAATGTATTGATTGTGACATTGAGTCATGAGTTGTGTTTGCTCACTGGGATAGTCATACTTGATGTGCATGAACATTAACACCAGCTCTGTTCCAAAACCTAATGAGCTGCCCACCTAGGCGTCTATTTTAGGCATCATAGGCGCTCTTCCAACACAAAGACTCCTCCAAACAATAGGAAACAGATTTATTCTGGCCTTATGTGATAGCTTTGGAAAATAGAAATTTAAGGACTTCCCAAAATCAATTGCAATGATATAATCTGATTGTCACTTACATTTCCTCGGTTCTTAGAAAGTCTAAGTCATCTAAGTAAAATGCATATATTCTGTAAATGTTTGACACTATAGAGTACTGAAGTGATTAGTATTTTTGTCTAATCACTAGTATTTTTGGGCCAACTTGTGGGTTCGCGTCATCCTGGTTAACCTCACCAAAACCCCAATAGGGTTTTTCTGTTGGCTTTGGATTATTGCAGAAAAAGAAAGAAAGTTAGGTTAGGATGGGACATATCGAAGGGCTTGTTATGAATAGCCAAAAGGCTTTAGCTTGTCTATCTTCATCTTAAGCCCAATGTAGACTTCAGTTTTTCTAGTGCGCATGTGCACGCTATCAAATGAAGTTTAGTATACTAAGGCTATGTGTTTGGCTTTACGCATACGCTAAGCATTTGCATCATAATTATACGTTAGGCTTTAGCTGGGAACCATGATAAGCTACTCCCTGTGGCTAGCCAGAAATAGATGGTTTTAAAAGGAAAGATGTTCTTGTTCTAGAGAGCAATTAATTGGACAAACATTTGGATAGTGCAGGTCAATATTTTAAGTCCCTTACTTCGTTTTCCCTATAGACAAAACAATTTTAAATGTGTATCTACTTAAAGTTTGTTAACTTTTAGGAGTACACTAACATATGTAAAGTAGGGCTGTCAAAATGACTGAAAAACTAAATTCGAATTTTCTACTTAAATATTAAAAAAATGTAAAAGACAATTTCAATTAGGGGGAAAAAAGCTTTTGGCTTCTCTCCTGAGGCCACAAGAGGGCGCATCGAGCAAAATATTATGCACGTTTCTTCAAAGCATAATAAAATAACACGACTTTCTTTGAAAAAAAGTGCATGATGTTTAAAATAATGTTTATAAATGATATATAATTAAAAAAGTTGCTTAAACAATTAGAAAAAAAAACAGCACCATGCATGTATGTATATTTTAATACAAAGGACAGAAAACCAATCACAAAGATACCTACCTACTTTCTTCATTTAAAAACATGAGATACAGTGGGATGGGGAAAAACCTAAAACGTCTTTAGACATGTTTTTTAAAAGTTGAACTTGAATTAATTTTACATGGCTTTCTAAACATGCCGCTCTCTTGTGCGAGACGCGAGTTCAACGCTGATAGATGACCCTCTAGAAAATGAGATAAATATGCATTCTGTGTGAACGGCTTGGTTTCAGTTTTGACGTAAACAACATCTTCTCCACACTAATGCTCTCGTTTTCCGCAATATATTGAATGAACAACGTAGCAGCACCGCATCCAGTGGGTTCAACTGGATAGGCTAACAAAAGCATTAAAATGCAATCAATGACACATACATCGTCATCGCATCTCGTGCGCCACTGATAAGGCTGCCTGACGGCTGACGCAGACCTAAAATTCGAATGCAAGGTTTTTGCATTCGAATGTGGATTTGTTTTTTAAATTCGACGAATATTCGAAATTCGAATTTTTTTTGACAGCCATAGTGACCGCATCTTAATAGACATGGACTAAAAACCACAAACTATAATTTAATTGGTTTACAGAGCTAGTGCCCATGAATAGCATTTCTGTCAGGACCACTATCGTCAAAGATGATTGACAATTAGCATGCAGTTTGGATTGGCGGTATGGTTCCGTTCTGGGCAAGAAACTTACGCTTGATTTCAGATCAGTCACTTCTAATGTTCATTTCAGTTACAATGCTGTCTTAGTAGGTAGCTGCTGACAACAAGGGCAGCTCACTAGATTTTGGAACAAAGCAAGAGACATCTCGAGCCACATAAAATATAATCGTTTAAACAAGATTAAAGTCTTCCCTACTTAACAGCCATCTGTATTTGAGAACTCTAAAGCCAAACGCACTGGTAAATGGTCATAAGGCTGAAACAATTACCAAAATCAAATTAGAAATCAGATGTTTCACAGCAATGTAGGCCATACATTTAATTGAGGTGGGAATTGTGTATACGAATGCTCTTTTTTTTGGATCATCAGTCTCCCGGGTTGTTTGAAAGGTTGCAGGAATGTCAGTGGAATTACATGAATTTCCATCGCTTGCTGCACATGCAGACACCATCAGTGCAATAGAGATCAATCTAAGATCTTTATTAGGAGTGCTAAGCATCAGTAGAGCCAGTGTTAGCCATTTTACCAATGATGTTGACTGTTTATTGCAATGGCACGGGATCCCCTCCACATCTACCCTCATGAGCTTTCATTCAAAAGTCGCAGGGAACTGCAGAGATTGAGTCATAGATGTGACGGATTCATTCCAAACGTGGTCACATAGATGCAGATATTGCAGAATCATTCTCTGCATGTCTGCACGGATATAGATGTAGAGGACTCATGTGTCCATGTGTGCACATAGATTTATCTTCCCCAGAGTTTAGCAGAGAGGCGCCTGAATAGAGCTGTCAGAGTGAAAAACAAGCTCCACATGCTCAGTTATATTAAAGATACATGCTGCGTGTGTGTGTGTGTTTGCTGGGCAAGGACACTCAATCCCCCTCCTGCTGACGTGCATGAGAAACACTCTGTGTAAATCCACCTTCACATGTCTTTGAAAAAAATCACTTCACACCCACATGCAAGCAGATTTTAGTTGTGGATGTTTAAGCAAAAACAAAAATATAGCATCGATTTTGTCACAGTTCTGTTTACGTTCTTGTAGCTCATCTGGTAAAGCATGACACCAGCAACTCAAAGGTCATGGGTTCAATTCCCATGTCAGTTAAGTCAATAATGTTATGTCATGGTGCATTCAGACACAATCAAAACCAGCAGGACGTTTCTTAGCACTTAAGTCGCTGTTTTTAGTTTAGTTGACGGGGGAGGTGAGAGGTCCTTGCACGTTATTAGTCATTAAGGATACGGTGGGTGCAGATTGATGGCAGGCAGTCATGTTTGTCTCTCTCTCCAGCACTCTGAAGAGCAAGGAGCTCTCTCCTGTGATTGGCCACAAGTCTGTGCAGGTGTCAGGAGCAACAGTGCCCCCTGTCAGCGGTCAGCAGAGCAACAGCCAGTCTCCTCACTCTGCCGAGCACAGCCCCCACACCTTACACAAAGGTTCGTCCCACTGGGATTCCTCTTTAATTCTGTTTTTTTTTATTTTTTTTTATTCAATCTACAGATAAAATCCTCTTTAAATCTGGTATAATGTCTGCCTTGGGTGATCAGATCAGTATGCATCTGGTTATAACACGTGTTTCTGATTCTGTCAAGGTGATTTTGTGACACATCACTTACTACATCAGTATGTGCTGTGTAATTCTTTGTATTGTACTGTGAAGCATTGTGCATGTGGATATAGGTGGACTTTTTACAAATTTTACAATGGGATGGTTATTTTAGTTAGTAAAATGATTGTTTTCGCTTTAGTTTTCTCAAAATATGCATTTGAAATCACCTCATTTTCCAATGATTTTTAAAGGGGTCATATGATGCGATTTCAATTTTTCCTTTCTCTTTGGAGTGTTACAAGCTCTTGGTGCATAAAGAAGATCTGTAAAGTTGCGAAGACTAAAGTCTCAAATCCAAAGAGATATTCTTTATAAAAGTTAAGAGTCAGCCACTCCTACCTAAAACGGCTCGTTCTAACACGCCCCCACATACCTACGTCACTATCTGGGAAGATTTGCATAACGCCGCCCAAATGTTCACGCAAAGAAAGAAGGCGTAACTTTTATTCTCGCTGTAGTATTGTTGTGGCCGCCATGTCGTGAAGGCGCTGTGTTTCGTTGTGAAAGCGAAACTACTTTGTTTGGCCTTCCAAAAGAGGACGATATCTGCTTCGTAATGCCTGGAGCTGATCCGTGCTGGTTGCTGAGGAAATACAACAATTTTGCGCTGTGGATTGCTGGATCGGCTTTCACCGTGGACGAAGCGGAGTACAGCCCGAGGTCGTGACATGTGGTTGCCGCAAGCCTCCTTCGTCGAATCCGCCGGCCGTGCCGTTCTCAAGCCAGCCACCTCTGCTCACTCTAGCCCTCCGGCTGTTCCTCACTCTAGCCCCCGGCCTCTGCTGCGCTGTGTGCTTCGTTGTGAAAGCGAAACTACTTTGTTTGGCCTTCCGATGAGCTTTGTAAAAATCGACGCGTTTCAGAAAGGCGGGGCATAGAGGAGAAACAATAATGTACAGTATGTGGAAAATAATGTGTTTTTTGAACCTTAAACCACATAAACACATTTCATTGCACCACATACACAAAATAATGTTCTTTTTAGCAACATCATATGACCCCTTTAAACGATTCATTCAAAGCAGTTCTAAGACTCAGTCTTTCTAAACCCCTCCTTTCCCCTCCTTTTCTTTTGGGAGACAATAACTTTATTTATCGTGCACTTGTGGCTTTACAACTTTTCAGATTGTTTACATTCACATACAGCTACATTACACACTGCATGAAAGGCAATATTCGAAATGGCATAATAGGGGAACTTTAATTTCTGAATTCAATTTCATTTGATGTGTTTTGGGGGCCATAAACAAAGTCAGGGTGATATAATTGTCTTGATAAAATGAAGAAAAATGCCTCATTAAAATAATGCAATTCTTGAAAGAAAACCTTAGTAGTTTGAAAAAAAATTATAATTCTTGGAAAAAGAGTATTTTTAACAAAACTGTTTAATTTACTGTATACATTTAAGGACAATTATTTAAGATATCAAGTCTTGTTTTCTGAAAGGTGTATCAATATTAAGTAAATTGATGTGTAAAACAAAAATAAATACCTGTCAGAGGGTTAAGAAAAACAAACTGAATTCAAAGAGAAAACAAGATGATTGTTCATACCCCACTGACAGATATTTTTTCTTGTTTTAAGCATAAGCTCAATTAATACAATACAATTAAAACAATTGTTGATACATTTTTTCAGTAAACAATACTTAATATCTAAAGTCATACTGAAGAAAATCTTTTTTTTCCAGTGTTCAGGTTGTAAAATGTCTCCCCCAAAACCTAATTATATACATGATGTAACAATTCATTTAATATTAAAAAATACTTATTTCTTTTGAAGTGTATATTTAAAAACAAATAAATAAAAATAATAATGATTTAGATGTGCACACTCCCATGCATTCAAGGTGTAAGGAAAATATTATAACATTTATTTTTAGTTTAAATTAAAGTCATTAAATGTAAAGAAATTCCCAAGATGCATTGCACCCAATTTTCACCTTAACACTTTCTATCTGTGATCTGATCACTCGAAACTAATGTTAATACCAGGTGTAAACAGGATCGTAGTGTAAAGGTTACTTGCATGCATTTTTGATTTTGTCTTATCTTTCTCTTCTTACAGCCTCTAAGAAACTGGCCCCTGTGCCGCCCAAGGTTCCCTACGGCCAGTCGGGGGGGATATCAGACCAATCCACAGGTCAGCCGTCTCCGGTTAGCCTGTCCCCCACTCCCCCAAGTACCCCCTCCCCATACAGTTTGGGCTGTCCCCCTGGACACGCGCCCACCTCTTCCCCTGGCCAGACCCCATTAGGGGGACCCCATACGTTGTCCTCGCCGCCCTCTCTGACTGGTACGCTTACAAAGTCCCGACCCACCCCAAAGCCCAGGCAGAGACCCAGTCTACCCCCTCCCCAGCCACCCACCGTCCCCTCTACAGCCCCCCAGCCCCTGGAGCAGGGTCTACTTGACGGATTGTCCCCCGGGGAGAGCATGTCCACAGGTAAACATGCCACAGTGGCAACATCACAAGTGGGAGTCCAGCGTACCTCTCTCAAACTGTCTGTCTCTCCGTCCTACGCAGGCGGTGGACTTTAAGGAGCCAGATCCCCATATGAAATGTGAAGACATTTGTTTGTCTTAAATATGGAGTGCCCATAGATTCAGTTGCCTTTGAGATGTATACTATGATTATTTTTGAATCCCCAGGATTATATTTTAGCTCTACGATTTTAAGAACAAATGGAAACAAAGGGAATTCATTTTAAGCACAGGGACATACTGTATATATCTTACTACAAAGTGAAGTGTGTAATTTTTGCACGACCAATTGAATTGTAAAAATAATGACTTTCCATACAGAGTTTCCACCGACTCTTCTGCTCCACCACAAACAGGTAGTCTTGCACCAGTTTCATGCCATTACTTGAGCCAGAAGTTGTTGGACGTGTTGGACCGCTCAAACGAAGCAAGCAGTGTTTGAAAAGTGCCACTGAGTTTACACTCTTTAGGTTGTAAAAAAGGGTAAAAATTGGCAAGCACTTGCTGAAAATCGTTGACTGTTAGATTGGTCAGCTTTACATTGAACTTTCAGGGACTGAAGGTGCGATCATATTTATTGTGGTTCAGTGAATTTTCACAGGCGAAATCCAGTCTTTTTATAAGGATTCAGATTTCATAAAGAGCCGAGAACTTGATGAAAATCATCAACTCCAATTTGATTGATTAGCTTTACTTTCAACTTTTAGGGGTGCAGGTGCAGTCACATTTACAGACCTGCTAACCTTGGAAAAATGTTTTGACTACAATCAATGTGATGTGGGGGTCAGGGGTGTCATATATTCTTAGATAGCTACAATATTACCTGAAGCTCCTTGATGGCTAATGTCAAAATTGTAATTGCACAGTGTGCAAAATTCAAGATTTAATATTAAATATTTTCGAAAGGTTAGAAGGTCTGTACTCAGTCAGACACATCTTTGTGCTATTCCTGTTATACAGTATTTCAGAGTAAAAAGTAGGGATGCAACAATACAGTTAGCCCACGGTTCAATACATACCTCGGTTTTTTTAACCACGGTTTTCAGCTTGGCACATCAAGAGTATTTTTTTATTTTAAAATGCTCTTTAGAAAAAAAAAAAAACTCCAGTACAATTTAATTAAATCTCCAGTACATATTCTGTACACTGTGGAAAAACATGGATTACCATATGTCTACTTCAAATTTATTTTAATAGAAGTATTATTTTTATGGATTGGCCATTTTTAGTGCTATAAACACATGTAATGTCTGTTTAATTTATACTGGATGCCAGAGGGTGCCCTCACGCAGAAAATCCACATACGTGTCACAGAATAGAACTCATGGCGCTCCAGAATTCATGTCAGAATTCGCCCCTCGTGAGGGTATCGCACAGCTGAAGCATAACTACGAACCGACTGCCCTAAACTCAGTGCTTTCAAAGACTATAGAAATACAAAGATGGTTCACTCCTATACTTATGAATGGGAGAAACTGCAACACGCAATATGGCGGAATATTTCCCGCCTTCTAAATGAAAGAGTCATTGCGTCACTGCAGCAGCCATTAGAAGCTCTGGTTTCCATAGAAACCTGCAGCTAGACCAGTCAATGCACATGCGCAGTCATAAGCACGTTGGCTGGTCTAGCCTGAAAATAAGCTTTTTTTAACGCTATTTGAGCATAAGAAACAACATTCATGGGGCAGTTAATTTCAGATTTTGTTGCTGATTTGAGATATGTCATTTATTTCTGAGTTCATAGGGCAGTTTTTGAGATTTCATTCATTTAGATAGGACTTGGTCTTGGATGAGCTGCCCGGAGGCGTTGCAAATATGGCTGCCGAGTGAACAGACTTTCCTTGAAAGGGACTTTGGTGCTTTTTCCCTCACTGCACCTGCTTGAGAACAGAAATGAAACCATGGTAACATGGCATGTGATATGGACAGAAGCGATGGAGGCTACACAGTTCCGGGTTCAGGGGGTCCCACGTGTTTATTTCACACGTATATTGTGAGCAGTCAAGTTGCATCTCGACAAACGGACCGTATAGTGTGAGCACATAAATCCTGAGCTTTGGCTTGACATCGCATGCAATTTACTCGTACAGTGAGAGTTGGTATTTAACAAAAACTTTACTGAAATCACAGAGTGTATGCCTGGCCATAATATGGATAAAAGCATCCAGCTATCTCTAGCTGAATAAAAAGATAGAAACGCATTGAATGATGAAACCTGAAGACAATAAACACACGACTGCAACATTATATAGTTTATCTGTGTTCTTCAAGCCTTCTCGGGCATTTTTATAATAATTATGTACATTTATAATTCATTGCTAATCGACATAGCCGTTTTTAGTTAGAATAGTTATGCCTCATTTTGTAATAAAAAGCTACATCAGATCACAAAAGGACGTTCTTTCAATTTGTCAGTCATCCACATTTGCTATTTGGGGATTGAACCCCGTGCTATGATTGGTCGAACTCTTCTTTTGCAGGTGCTTAGTTTAGAGTGACAAATCATACCAGCGTACTTTGAGGTCAGAATGCGTACCCGCTACGCAAAATGCGTACAGGTTGGCAGGTCTGTATTTACCATTGTTCAGCGAAATTTCACTGGGCAAAATCCAGTCGTTTCAATAGGAATCCAGGCGAGAGATATCCATACATAGATTTCGCAGGTTACGCGGAAAAAACTTCAAATTGTTGGGTAGCTTTGCTTTTAACTTTCAGGAGTACAAGTGTGGATGTTTTTAGGTGTACTTTGGCTGGGAGAAATCCAGTCGTTTCTATAGGAATCCATGCCATCAGGAATCACACATGAGGGTGAAAGCTTTTCCCACACAGATTTCGTAAGGGATTCAAATTTGTTACTGAAAAAACTAGCAAGCACTTGCTGAAAATCATCAAAACCAATTTGATTTGCTAACTTCACATTCAACTTTCAGGACTGAAGGTGCAGTCACATTTACCATTGTTCTTCAAGTTTTCTCATAAAGTTGCCCCAAACGACAAAATATAAACAAAATGAACTTTGGTTGGTCGTGTTACAAACAGACATTATGCCACAAGTCAAAGGTCTGGCAACATGAGACTGACCTAGAATGAAGCATTTTAACATGCAAAGAATTACACACTTCATCTTTAAAGTTCAGTATAAGGCCTTATTATCTTCTCAGCTTCAGTGTGAGAATGTTTCTCTAAAGTAAGGCTCTGTGGTCTTTGTATCATTCTAGTGGCCCACTGTATGGCACTGATTGTATGTTCTCTCATGTGAGGCGTGTCTGTCAGTCATTCTCCTGAGCACTGATTGATGTATGACTCTTTTATCCCCTGTCATCATTGTGCACCTTGCAGCTGTGTGAGGCCAGGGACTGAGTGTGGGCTGAGTGTGAGGGGGACATTTAGGGTAAGCCAGAACCTGCTGTGACCGTGCCATAGCCTCATCTCACACCGTCTGGCCTGGTGCTGTGGCTGAATCTGGGGCCTCTACCGCAGCCATGCTCTCTGTCTCATACCGTAACACTTCCTTCTCCGGCTCTGTCATTCTCTCCCAGTCGCGGGGCTGTCCTTGGCTTCTTCATTCTGTCAGTGTAGTCTGTGCATGGTGTGAGACTGGTCTATGCATGGCTTATGGCCTTTCTTTTCCGAGCAACATCACACATTTGCCAACGTCGTCGCTTACGAAGTTCATCTCAATGCCTCCGGCCCTGACCTCACATCGTGATCCATTCCCCCTCCCAATATCCCCACCACCACGAAGGTGGGCCCAGGTAAACCCCAACCAAACTCTCTTTCAGTCGAGTCCATCTCAGGACAACAGTACAACTCTCCGCCCCCCACAGTCGTCCATCCGCGTCCATCTCATTCTTACACAGGGGAGGTCATCACAATCAGATACAGTCCACCAATCCACATAGTCCACTGACAAGGTTCTTAATGTTACCACATCTTCAATTTGCACCCATCTTGTTGTCTATGTGTGGAGTATTTTGTTCATTGTGGTCAGTGTTGGGGGTAACATGTTACAAGTAACATGCGTTACAAGTAACGTAATGTTATGTGCCAAGTATTTCTTGTCGAGTATCAAGTAAAGTAATGTGTTACTTTTTACATTTACTCTGCGGTACTTTTTCAAACATGTAACACATGTTAAATCAAATTTAAAGGCAAAAAAAAGGCAAATCATGTCGGGGACAAATACTTTTTCACAGCAAAATTGCCTAAAAATATCTACAAGCCAAGCAGGAAACCGCCATTCTAGAAGGCCGAGAGCCTTGGCTACTAGACGCCATACAATAGTATCACGTTACTTTCCATAAAAGGTAGCAATGTAATCGAATTAGCTACTTTTTTAGGAGCATGGTACATGTAACGCATTACTTTTTGAAGTAACATTCCCCAGTGCTGATTGTGGTGAACTGTTGATTCTATTGTTGTTACTTTATGAAAAACTGCAAAAAGCTTTATATAGAACTTTATATTTTATATGAGCATAGCAGAGATTTTGCAGGACAGGCTTCATTTCCTCCCCAATAGCTCAGTGTAACAGAATCCCTGTGCAGAATGCCAGGAAACAGTCTGATGTGCCCCTCTCCTGCTGCAACACACATTCAACACCCTTCGCTGACTTTGCCTCTAACAGTGGTCTGGCAACTGAAATTGCTTTTTGCTTTCTCTCTCCTTGTGTCGTTTTCAATATCCTCATCATCGCCATTTCCATCATTTCTCTCTGTACTGTAAACTTGTCTTGTCGCTTCACTTTCGTGGCCATCGCTCTCATTTCCCATGATCCTGTAGCAGATTTCTTCAGTTTGGAAATTCCCTCCATCAACGTCAATCTGGACAGCCTGTTGGACGAGTTCAGGGTGGTCCCATGCCGGAGCTCCTTTGCTGCGGTCAGCTCTCCAGAGGGGGAGTCCGTGTCCGAGGAGGAGGGCCAAAGCACCACGCTATGACCCCTGAGCCCACCCAGCAGCATGCCAGCTTCACATAGAACCCATCCACTCCTGCTGAGGCCCAACTGGAACCTCACCTTGACCAAACCCAGAGTCACGGATACTACATGAGAGACTCGATAAGATGCCAACCACACAACAGGTGCCACAAAAAAAAATAAATAATTGGATTTCGTTCAAATTGGCACCGGAGGAACCTGGAGTTTTGTGTTACGATTCCTGTTTCTCTCTGAACGATTCTGTCTGTTTCTTTTTTGTTGTCATGTTGTTGGTTTTGTTTGATTGGGATGTTTTTATTTCTGCCTTATTAGAGCTGCAATTACAATACAATGCACATAGGGAGCCGTCTGCTGACTCTAAAGGAACCTCATACACTTTGTCTTGCTGGAGGCTTTGAACTGAGACGCACCCTCATGGTATGAGAGTAGGCCGTCTTTTGTTTGTTACAGGGTCCATGCCATGCTCTTTATAGATGACTTGGTGGCATATAGCATGACTAATTTTGCAATGCTTCTTTCTTCTTTCTTTCTTTCTCAATCTCTCTAACCTACACTAATCACTGCTTTAGCAATCCAATCCAGTTGACCTTTCGCTAAGTCCCGCCTTTAAAGTGCTCCTGACCAATCCGGCCTGTTGCCGCCTGTTATATTATCAGACAAGTGCTTATTTCTAATGTGAATTTCTAGTGTTTTTAAATAATTTCGCAAAATTACATTTAAAACTATCTGAGAATAAATTAAAGTAGAGCACAGCGCTAGCAATGCAAAGGTCATGGGTTTGAGTCCCAGGGAGAGCAATAAAATGTAAATGTGGCCTAATGGTTAGAGAGTCTGACTTGTAACCCAAAGGTCGCGGGTTAGAGTCTCAGGTCCGGCAGGGATTGTCGGTGGGGGGAGTGAATGACCAGCACTCTCTTCACCCTCAATACCACGACTGAGTTGAGACCATTGAGCAAGGCGCCGAACCCCCAACTGCTCCCCGGGTGCCACAGCAATATGGCTGCCCACTGCTCCGGGTGTGTGTTCACAGTGTGTGTGTGTGTTTGTTCACTTCTCACTGCTGTGTGTGTGAACGTGGATGGGTGAAATGCAGAGCACAAATTCCAAGTATGGGTCACCATACGTGTCCACACATCACGTCCTTTCCTTTTCCAAAGTTGGGAAGTGCATGTGGTGAATTGAATAATGTGTCCTGAACATGTAGAACAGTAAACTGAAATGTCCAATTCATTCCTAAGGGGGATACAGTTGAGTTTGTCTGAGTGAGCGGGGCTTAGCAGATAGTTAAGAGAGTTTTGATTGATATGTGCATTCATCTGTGGCAGAACATTATCAGAACTTTCTGAAACGCACATAATACAGTAATAGAAAAACAGTGACAACTGCTGTACCAAAGTGTATTTTCTTAAAGAGCCAGTACTATATAGTACAGTACATGAAAGCAAGGTAGGAAATCCAGGGTTCTCACAGTCAAATATCAGGGAATTTTAATAGCGTCATGGAAAATGTTTAAATCCCTCTATAACAAATCATGGAATTTTCTATAGTCTGTATATTTTTTCAGTTCTGAAGTGTTTCTTCTTCGTGAGAATTTGCGATCTCTATTAAATGATATTTCAAAATCCTTATCCTGGAAAACCGTTAATGGAAATGCATTGGTCATAAGGTGTGGGAACCCTGGAAATCGAGGTCACTGCAAACACTTTTCTGCAAATGCATCATAAATTACTTTTGGCAGCCACTACTGAGATCAACCACTGGTTCTGTTCTGATGCACTGCCTTGCATTCTCTGTTGTCTTTTTGCACTCATATGCCCTCCAAAGTGCTTCGAACGCAGTGCCACACTATCCCTTCTGTATATACCAATACTGTATATAAAGATGTGTAGATAAGTGTCAACGAGAGGACAAACGTAAAGGCAAATATGAATTATATATTCATAAATGTGACATGCCATATTTATCTTGTATAGAAATAATGTTCTAAGTATTATTTTGTCAGGTTCACATAGCAAGCGAGTTTTTTGCACTTTTGTAAGCCATGAACTAGATGTAGAAATATGAATGCAGACCTGGCAGAAGTTTAGGTTGAGTTATTCCCAAGAGAGATTTTATCCCTAAACCGACCTCATCAATAACAGCCTTAATCAACAACACAAACTGTATAGCTACTTATTATTATTATTAGAAAATATATGAAGTCATCGACAGATTACACTAATTGTACAACATCGGTTCAGTCGTGGTATTGTATAGAAACTGGTAGATTATATAAATGAAAATACAATGGCCCCAAAAAGTTGTGATGTGTGGAATCTGCAAAATAACGATATTAGATCTTCTCTCAGAACTAACTAATCTACCTTTCAATTACTTTTAGTCAACTGCTGTGGCAGTGATTTTTAGTGGATGTATGAGGTTATTTCCTCACTGATGTCATTCATCACATGAACTATCAACATGTGTCCACATACTTTTTAGGGCCACTGTATAGCATATGAAATCAATGAAAAAAATACTGATTTTATAACTTGGCAGGGATCCTTGCGAAATGTCGTCTCAAAGATATCAGGCCCTAAAGATCCTTTAAAAAGTCTCATTGCTTTTCCCCAGACACATTATCTGATGCCACACTGAGATGGCACACGTCTGGCCATTTGTTTCATGGGTAGACAACACTACGAGACTACTGGATGCTGCAATTTCTCTTGTCTGAACTTGTACAAAAAGCGCAGGACTTTATTAAGGTCAAATAAACATTAGCTCACTTCTGTCCCGTGGAAGGAATGGGCACAACGAACTGCCTCCGTTCTCATACGAAGGACTCTACTTCCAACGGTGGATAGCCATGGCTTGATTTTCTCTCTTTGAATAAGCATTAGTGTACGTCAGGGACAAAAGGACTTTTTTTTTTTTTTTGCTGAAACCTGTGATATGCCTCAGTGTGTGTTCTTGATGAAATATAGTCTAATGATTATTGGTGACTGAGTTATAGTTGTAGTGATTACACAATGATAATTGCAAGTGCCCTCACATTCAGTATTTATAACCTGACGCTAACGGCGAGTTTCGTGCGTACGTGAGGTTCTGTCTGTGCCGTTTCCCGCGGTGTTCTGTGAGGAGGCAGTCGTGTCTGTTCGAGTGTGCTGACTGAATGTGATTTCGCCTTTACTTTGAAGTGCACTAGAGTAAAGGCCTCGATACCTTATAGCAGCTGCAATAGACGCATGGATTATTTTCTTTATAAGCGTGACACTTTTGCTCATCTCTCTCTGTTAGCGCTCATAATGAATATTTATGTTATTGTTAATGAAGATTTTATACAGTATGTACATGCATTTTCATTCCGGTTCAATTCTGCAAGGTGAAAAGGCACAGGTATATGTTATCTTAATGTGATTTGTAAATTAAGGTTATCAGATTCATGTCATAATTTACAGGTGACGGTGTTTAGCATTTATATCCTGTAATTTAAATGTTCAAGAAATTGTTCGAAACTGAATGGATGTAATAGCCATGATGGAATTTTTTTAAACCTGATGAATTGTACAGACATAATTTTAACTGATGATTTGACCCACACAGAAACTGCACAGGTCATGTGTCACCCCAAAATCAGAAGAAACAATTAAGAAATTATACTTTAATTAAAGATCAAGAAGCTTGTATTATTTTAAATTATTAAATCAAATGATTTTGATGATGATTAAGCACAATATCATTCCCAAATGTCATTAAAACAATCAAAAATTTCTGTAATGTGAAAAATAATATATTTAAGACGTGCTTGTACTCGTATGTGTAGTACTTCACTGATGCTGATTTTTTTTTTTTATATATAACATACATTTTTAATGTAATGCCAAAATGCAAAATGCAAAAAAAAAATCTTGATAGTCATAAAAATTTTAATTTTAATTACTTTTTTTTTTCTTTCGATTTTGGAGTGAGATGCCCTGACTTGGACCTGTTGTTGTGATGCTTTTCATTGCATTTTATGTACTGATTGTGGGAAATCAGTACAGAATTTAAATGGGAATTGTGTTAAATTATTATTGAACACTGTGTAAGCATTATCATACAACTCAAAATGTATGTTAAGCCAACATGTAAAGGGCACAGACTCCATTCAGGCCTACTAATGAGTCAAACAGATATGATTTCAAAATTTCTCTTATTACTTGCTTGAATCAAGAAAGTCATAGTACAATTATAGTAGAGTACAAATGCTCTTTTCAAAATAGGATTTGTAAAGTAAAACAGTCATCTAATGCACCTATTACAAAGATATAATTTGTACTGATACATTTATTTCTTAATTTATTTGACATTTTCAACATGAAATGATATGTTCAAAAAGAACTGATGATACAAAGAAGCCACAAATCTGTTTTTAAACAGTTATAACAGCGACAAACTGGACTGAGGATTTCTCATCTTTTTCTCAATACACTTCAATCATCTGTTTTGGTCATTTAGGTCTTCATTTACATCATCCTGTGAAAGCCAGCAAGTTGACAGAGCATACATTTAATTATTCCCTTTAGATAATCACGTGTGTGTTTGTTAAAACATTACCAGATAACGGAGTCAACTATGAACCAGGGATGTGTGAACAGGTGATTCAAAGGTGATAAGTTGATCAGTGCACATTGTCCAACAATGTACAGCCCTCTTCACCCCCGCTTACCGAACTAATGTACAAATCTGCCTGTAAATCACCCTCCTCAGCTTAGCGTATCAGTGAAAGAACACAGTCTGTACGGTGAAGCTTGCCGCAGTCCTTATCAGAATGTCAGAAATACATAGATATATATTAAACTCTACATTTGTAATACTTCTGGGCTAAGTGCTTTTGTTTTCTTTTGTGTTGTTCACCTCGAACTGCTGCAATAACAATGTCTACATCCTGAAATCATGTAAGGGAAGACGGGATATTGATCATCACTTATATTTTTAGAAAAAAAGGCAAAAAGCTAGATGTTTAAAAAACGGAAGTCTGGTGATTATCTCGATATAAACTCAAACATCTCTTGTTCTTACAAATTTTGTTGACTATAGGCCGATAATCCATATTAATTTTATAGCTTTATATTGTATGTCAGCAAAAGACTGTATACGTCAAAGTCAGATATTTTATCATGAACTCAAGTTTTTTGTTTTTTTTTTCTCAAAAACTTACGAAATCAAATGATTTGGGCTATGTAACTCATATTCATTTTATAGCTCTATACTCAAGGTGCGGTTACATTAGCGTCATTCTGGTGAAATTTTGCAGGCAAAAAGCTCACACAGAAGTCACTTTTAAACCAAGGAGCTTTCTGTTGGTCAGTGCTGCGAATCAGCATGATCCACTTCAAACCATTGCAATACTTGCATATAGGGAAACACACAAAATTCCCAATCATGTGGATTCCTATGGACCCTTTTCACATTTCTCAGGTTCTCAGAAGAAGAAGTGGTGAACTACAACAGTATATTTTTTTGCTTTTCCATTTGCCCCAACATCAAAAATCCATGATAGCATTTCTATGTCCTTCCAAAAGAGGAAAAATATAGAGATTGGGTCTTTTCATCAGCCCGTGAAAAGGGTCCATTGAAATGACTGGATTTTCGACTTTGAAAAGTCACAACAGAGGTAAATGTGACTGCACCTTTACAGTACATCTCATTGGCGTGCATTTCACCAAAGAAATTGATACTTCAAACTGAGAAATCCATTAACATAACCTCTCTAAGCAATATAACTGTTCTCTGTGAGAAGACACAATGGGGTGAACTATAGTACAAACTGAAATGCATTGAGATAGCATTGCTGTACAGGTACGTCACAGAAACACCCTCCAATCAAGTAATGACTGTTAACTTGCGCGGAATGTGAGGTATTAGTCATTTCAGGGCTGGAATTAGCTGAAGAAGTTCGCTTGCCCCATGTGACAATAATTTGTGGACAAGCGAGGGTGTGTTTCATTCCTTCCAGGCAATGCAAGCCATAGAGAAAAGCTCAAAGTAAAGCCTCATCACACCATTCCCCGTCCTCCTTTCTCAAACTTGTGTCCATGGTAGTTGTAATTGAATCCCACCGTGTTTCTCCAAGATCAAGTGACAACCAGACGACCGGCTCATCTTTTCTTCTTCACGTTTAAATGACCCGGTCTCCTCACAGTAACTCGATGAGGGAAGCGTGTCAGGCTCAAGATCAACTCTATTTTCCTAACAGCTTTTTGCATTCAGATCTAGAACAAAACACTTGTTTATTTGTAAAGTAACACTATATATTTGAGTGTTTTGCAAGTTAACCCCCTCCATATGCCTCCTATCCTCCCAAGACATTCACAAGACATGCCAGAACAAGCCTTGGAAAAGATCTCACAATAACAGTCAGTTCTTCACAAAACATTCATTGTGACTTGTGAAACCAGTCAACACATCTCGTTTTCAGCGAGACACATGCGAAAGTATGGATTAATAATGATATATAATACTCTTAATGCGACTGATCTTACATGAGGTACCACATAGAAGCAGTTCTGGACACTTTAAGCCAACAAAACCCATGGAAGTGTGGCAGCCACCAGAGCCAGTAAGGTGAAAGTGATCATTAGAATCAGAAGGCAGCAGGAGATGGTGCAAAGCCTCTGTCCATGGCTGCTGTAGTCCTGCTGCAAGCCTGAAGTTGTCTCAATGTCAATAACATCACCCTCTGTCATGGGTCGACCCAACTCACTTATGATGAACACTTCTGAAGCGTCTTTAGGACAGACGAGTCTTCGTCTACATAGTCTACATGAAATTCTCTTTAGACACCTGCAGATACAGCCAAGACCTCCAGTATGAGACCCAACAGGGAATACAGGAGTGCGTATAGATGGTAGCTCCAATGTCTTTCCAATCCTTTTGGCTTCAGCCGTTGAAACTGTGAATCCGTGGAGCTTTGTGATGAATGTCAGGTGTCTGCAGACGGGGCAGATGATATTATCCCGTTTAATGGATCCGTTCAGGCTGGTGTTCACCAGAGTTAGTACTAAGCAGTCATGGCAGAAGTGATGCCCGCAGCTGAGCGCCCTGGCGCTGTCCGAAAGACTCTCGTAACACACCGGACACTCGCTGTCCTGAGCCTCCTCATCCATGTCTCTCCGGTTTTAAATAACTCCATCTGGATCCCCTCGACTGGCTCTGAGATGCTGGACTGCGAGCAGACGCACACTGGCGCAGGTAACTGATACTCCCGTAAGATAACATGCTGGCACCGTGACGACACATGCCAGAAATGTTGAAAAACTAGATCTGTTGTTAACTAGAAAGAAGAAGATAAAACTAGAACCAGTTCAATGTAAACAGTGCAGTTGTGCAGTTTTCAAGTATTATTAGTGTTGTTTGTTTGGTGTGTGTGTGTGTGTGTGTGTGTGTGTGTGTGTATATGCTTTTCCCCTAACATATACATAACATTTCCACATAGCCTGCTATAACAGCTACTACATTCTATAATTTATAGAATTTAATTAACTGTCACCTCAGTGGGACGCCTAAGTTCACTATACAGGTGCATCTCAATAAATTAGAATGTCGTGGAAAAGTTCATTTATTTCAGTAATTCAAC
>NW_015554139.1:1709399-1720329 GCF_001515605.1 Sinocyclocheilus anshuiensis
AGCATAACAGGAGTTCTGACCTTTGTCAAAAAAAGTCTTCTTTGTTGCCTTTTTATCACACTTTAGAAATCATCAGAAATTATATATCAATTGAAAACTTAAAATCTCAAAATTCATCCTTTGAAACCCATTTTAAAATCAGACATTGCATTACCATGAAAATGGTAAATCAAAATCATGTTACAAAATGTTTTATTTCATGAATTATAAAAATGTAAGTGTGGATCGTGCACTTTCACGACTATGTTCAAAAATTGAAAATGACAGTTAAGGGGTTAATAATAATAATAATAAATTCTAGTTATTTATTATTTAATTATTATTACAACAATAATATTAATGCATTATTATCATTATATTTTATTATATGGACATTATATGGAAATATTTATAGAGAAAAATAAACAAGAGAAAATGTGCTTATAGAGAAAAAATAACATAAAAATAAACATAGGTTACTTTCATTATTTTATGAAATATTTTCCATAATAATAATAATAATTAATAGTAGTAGTGGTAAATGGAACTATTTATTGAGAAAAATTTAAAAAATTATTTATTTATCAATTTATTTTATGAAATATTTTCAATAATATGATAATAATAAGAGAGAGAGAAATGAAAAAAGATTCATAAATGCACAAAAAATAAAACCGAAAACAATAAGTGGTAACAATAACAATAAATAGTCACACAAAGAAATTTGAATAAACTAAATTTAATGGAGAAAAAAAAAAATATATATATATTTTTTTTACTAAACATAATATGTATATTTCAAAATTATATATATATATATATATATATATATAAATAAAATCTACATTTATGTATATCCCATTTTTTAATTACATCTATACTGGAGACCTAACGCGCCGTCTTGTGGCGTGATTTCTACAGAGGAGATTTGGTCAGTTGTGAAATGAAACATTAATCACTGATTATTCCCCGTTTTATTATACACCAAATATCCGCATATCGTGTCCGTTTCAGACTCTATGCGTCATAAATAAGAAAGTGCGTTTCACTGAAGTTAAAATGACGCAAAGACGCGGTTTCGTCATCTTACCGGAAGCTGAAGAGGGAAGTCAGTGGAGTCGCGTTGGCATTTCTATCAGCCGACGCTCGAGCGCAGAGGAGACACCGAGCCTGTTCGCCGACTTCAGGAGTAGGACATGATAAGGTAGACATTTATGATTTAAACAGTGATAATTATACACGCCGTACTCGATGAGAAATGCGAGGCTTTATAATTTAACCAGACTGTTATCTTAAGCTGTCATTCTCTGGCCAGTGAAGACCAACAGTTTCCGAAACCTGATTTTTCATGCGCCGGTTTCTTGTGGCGTAATGTTACAGCCAAAACGCCTTTGCTCGACCGAAGTATATCGCTGGGAATTTAAACCGCCGTTGAATGAGCTTTGATGGCAATTATTTAAATGATACAGACTCGATATTGACTTTCATTTATAAATGTTGGTCACATCCGCTGGCCTGCCGGGAGAAACGTCAACCTGGAAGATTCACGTCCGCTTTTATTCGCTTCTCAGCGAATCAAGATTCTCGCCTTCAGTGAACTGTGCTTGTTTTGCTAATGTTAAGTATTACATTTCATCCTCGTGATTGTTTTTGAGTTGAACGATGACCGCTAGTCGTCTTCTGGTTTGGCCATCTGACGTCATTGGTCTTCCATCTCTAAGTAGGTATTTATTTTAATTACGCGAACACTATTTTTTCTGTTTATGTGATGTGATTAGGTTGTTTCATCTGTTGTCAGTTATCTTGCGCTATAACATTAATGATAAATATTACATGTATGTCTTGTACATTTATACAGAGATAAGTTGTACCGTTAATGTATGAAAACAGCTGTGTTTGTATTCGGTTTACATTTTGTGACATTTGTCATCTGATGCCATTTCTGTCTTGTCACACCTGAATATATTATAAATAAACACTACGATGTTACATTAGACACTTACATGTATCAGAATCAGAATGAGCTTTATTGCCAGGTTTGTTTACACATACGAGGAATTTGTTTTCGTGACAGAATCTTCCACCGTGTAACAGAATGACAGTGACAGAACAAAAAAACAGATAATAAAAATAAATAAAAAATTAAAAATAGAACAAGTAAATAAGGAATAAAAATATACAAATCGACAATTGTATGTACAGGTATATAACAATAGACAGTTGTATGTACAGGTATATTATGTGCAAATTGGAATGTAGACTGAGTATGTGTGTTAGATAAATAAGTGTATGAGTGAATAAATAGTGTGTGTTCCACAGTTATTGTTAAGTGTTCATGAGATGAATGGCCTGAGGGAAGAAACTGTTCCTGTGTCTGGTCGTTCTGGTGCTCAGTGCTCTGTAGCGTCGACCAGATGGCAACAGTTCAAAGAGGGAGTGTGCTGGATGTGAGGGGTCCAGAGTGATTTTGCCAGCCCTTTTGCTCACTCTGGATGAGTACTGTTCTTGAAGAGAAGGGAGGGTTGTACCAATGATTCGCTCAGCAGTCCAGACTATCCTCTGTAGTCTTCGTGGTGCCCAGGAACCTGAATGACTCCACTGCAGTCACAGTGCTGTCCATGATGGGGAGTGCAGGGGGGTTTCTCCTGAAGTCCATGGTCTTCAGTGAACTGAATGCTGTAGTATGAAGTATGAAGTACAGTCAGTATGAAGCTGATTGTAAATATACTACTTGAAAGCAGGGCAGATAACTTAATGGTTGCACAGATCTCGTCCTCTAATCTTTAAGGGTATGTCACATGTTTATAGTGTATATTACTCAGCAGGAGGGTGTGTGCTGAAATTGTGATTTTGGAAATAATGTCATCCATGGAAACAAATCTGGCCTTTCCTCTGAACCTCTGACTGCGTAGCTTAGTGCTGTGTTCAAAATATCGATACGACGATGTATCGTCACAGAGATTTGACGATACGAGTATCGATACAGCTGGCCCTGTATCGATAAACGCGCTTGCTTTCTGAAAACAGCGGCTAGCTTGCAGTTTAGTGATCTCCACTTCAATAATATATTCTCAGAAAAGTGTAATTCAACTGTTCATTTACGACACGGAGAGAGAGAGAGAGGCTGTGTATGTATGAATTGCCACCGTTTTGCCGCGTTTCTCTATTAACAGTAAAGCTGTGGATTTAATTCCTTTAGAAATTGAACTCGTGCATCTTCGGAAGAGGAGCTGCGCGGAAAGTCCTGCCGCGTGCACCTAAAAGCGAACTTGCGGACGCATCGAGTAAATCAGCCTTGTGTGCGTTAGATACAGTGAAGACAGCGCGTTAGTTTAGAACTCTTCAATTTTTTTTTTTAATCGTAGAGAGTGTTAATTTGTGCAATGATAACCTACCAGCGATGTAAGTGATTTTTTTTTTATATATATTAGAATGAGTACATTACAATATAAATTTATTAGAATGAGTACATTATTATTTATGGGCTTATAAACAAGATGCAAGCAATCAGAATATTGTACCTGTTGGGGAGTGCACAATGTAAACATGAAACATATGCCATTACCTATATTGTACTGTGGTACAATTATGGAGGCCCTTCATAATGCAGAGGTCAACTGCCTGCTCTGCCAATAGTTAGAAATGGCACTATAGTAAGCAGTGTTTAATAAACAGCTGTTTTACTAAATTCTGCTGAGGTGAAATTCAGTGCAGTCCTGTATCGTGATATGTATCGTATCGTGGCCTCTGTATCGTGATACGCATCGTATCGTGACTTTGCTGGTGATACACAGCCCTAGCGTAGCTACTGGCGAAGAGTGTAGGTTGCGGAAAGCATTGCGTTAGACAGGAACCATCCCACTGTCCTGTGGTGCGGGACAGGCGCTCTGTGACCGGACAGATGGCCTCACTGTCAGGAGTCAGTTTGGGAGGGGTGAGGTACTCTGCATGGTGGCTTAAGACATTATAAATTACCACAATTGAAGTGACATCAGTTTTGATGGCCCTCAGGAGAGCAAATCCCACTGGAGCCCCATTCTGCTCCAGAGTAGAAAACCACTGCTGTTTTTGTGTTTTGATGGCTTTATTATTATGCACACCTGTGATTTTGTGTGTTTCTTTAGCATATGTTGTTTCTTTAAATTAGAGAGCGATCTATAGTCATTTTTGTTCATTTTTTTAAATCAGTATTTTTAACGGTCTGCTTAATCTGTTCTTTAATATTGTGCCTGCCAATAAATGGCGCAATTTGTTGGGTCTTTAAAGAATAGTACCTGACGCCACTATTCCATCACTCAAAACTTAGGCCTATTTAATTTATCTTTTGACCTTTTTAATTATTTGACAAGTATTGCACTTATTCTCAATTAAACAATAGAATTTTAAACATACAGACTTGACCTAATACAAAGAAAGTTTAATATTGTGACATTTACTTAAGAGTATTTATCCTGTACATTAAGTATGATCACTGAAATCTTAATTCAAAAGTTTCAGACCTGACATAAATATGGACAAGCAAACTGACAATAATGAGGGTGCGACAGGTGTTTTAGTTTTCTATTCTTTCTATTTAAATGGGTCATTTGGTTTGGAAATCCCTCATAGTTATTTAGAGCAGGAATCTAGAAGCACTGGGTCACAACATGTGACACTCCTGAGAACCCGGAAAAGAATCTGGAGTATTGCGGAGATGTGTGGAATATTTCTGATTGTTTTTGAAGCAGGACAGGTTTGTCTGCTGCTGGTTGGGTCACTGATAGACTTGTGCTGAATGAAACGGATGATTTCGGCGTAGAGCTCTTCATCATGTCAGACCTAATGAGTGATTGCATACGAGAAGACCTGCTATGATAGGAATTAATTGGATGAAATTTTCAGAAAAACACTGGATTTCTGTGCTGCTGGTCAAACAAATGATCTCCCAAAACAAGGCAAGGATGAAGAATGTTAATGAGAGGTCATTTTCAGTCACACGTTTGTGCCTCTATAACTCACATCCAGGTGTGCTTAATGGTTTTAAAAGGACAATATCTGTAGCCATTAATCTTATTCTGAGCAAGCTTTTATGTATTGAAGAACTGATCTGTCCTTCTGTGATAAATGGCTTCACATTTGATTTCTAAAAGGCTTGTAATCTCTATAAACTGAAACTGTTGTCCTTTACTTACTTCCAAGTTATTCCAAATATGTTCTTTCTTCCGTGGAACACAAAAGGAGATCTTACACTGGATAGCCATGATTTGACCATAAAATGATTGATGTGAGGGTGAGGAAATTTTCTGGGTGAACCGTTTCTTTAACATTATCCAATATCCAAACCTATTAGACTTTCATTCATCTTGAAAACACAAACATAAAAGACATGCAACGCGAGATATTTCTGTCACACCAACAAAAGTCCTCTCAACAAAAACTTTAAGCTTCAAATGTAATCAATATGAATCCAGCAGTTTAATCCAAGTCTTCTGAAGAGACGTGGTTTAAATTAAACCTGTCCATCATGTAAAGCGATTGTGTCTTTTCTGAAGACTTAGAATAAACCGCTCAATTCACGTGGATTACTTTTACAATATCCTCATAAACTATTTAAAATGTTAGAGTTTTGGTGGAACAGGCTTTCAGTAGAGGGACAGAAATCCCTCAGGGTTTGTTAAAAATATCTTCATTTGTGTTTCGAAGATGAATAAAAAGTCATACAGGTTTGGAACTACATGAGGCTGACTCTGAGTAAATGATGACAGAATATTACTTTTGGGAGAACTATTCCTTTAAGATACTCTAAACATTAACATCATGATTTTCTGTAAAGCTGCTCTGAAACCATACTGTGAAAAGCGCAATACAAATGACGAAACTGAAAGGCTGCAACCTGTAAATCTGTGAGCTTGTAAAGGACCTAGTCAGTCATGTGAGCTTGGTAGAGAGCCAGGTGAACAAAGTGTTATTGGACGTGTGTCAAATGAGGACACGCACCATGGGCCCTCAGCCTGTGATCTGTTTGTGGGGTCGTTCCGGGACAAAACTGCAGTAGGAGGTGCAAATGAACAAGCTCTGTGTCTCTCAGGACTGCTCTAATTCCCATCTGCTTCCACAGGTCTCCACCATGGACACAGAGATGATGCCGAAATTCTCCTCGAAAGACGAGGAAATCGATTACTGGAAGTGCTTGTCTCTGAAATACAAGAAGAGGTAGGCTGAAGTCATTAACTACTAAATATAGCAACCAGCTGAGCTTTTTACAATAGTGTGCTGTTTATCTTCACATAAAAGCCATGGGGAGTCAACCTTTTATGTTCAGCCAAACAATGCTGATTGGTTTTTAAAACCTTTGTCCTCAATATTTTAGTTAAACTTTGGCTAGCTGAGACAATAATGATTGTTTCCGTGTTCATACCTACAATCACAAGCCCCGCAGGTGGTGAATGGCTGTAAATATGACTGCAGCACTTTTTGTCATGGAAAAACAGAGAAAATGCCACAACACAGAGAGAGCCTTTCACTGCCCTTGACAAAAGAGACCCTCTGTTAACCTGAGAAGATGTTCCATGGCTCCAGCTGTTATGTTTGGTATCTCACAGTCTCATTTATTAAAATATGCCATGCTTGAAACATCATAATCTGCTCCTGGTTACATTCTAGTTAGGCGTGATGTCTTTTTAAAGTTTCAGTTGGTTTATGTGATCAGTGAAATATTATGTGATCTTTCTCATTCCCAATGTTATTGTTAGGAAATCCATATATTTTGTAGTTTCAGGCCCAAAACGCTAGTACGTGAATTGTCTGCGTATCCTCCTCTGTTCTTCAGCTTAGACCGTGTTTTTGACTTGACCAAAAGTGGCCCGAGAGTGTCTCTGATCTAAAACAGAGCTCACAGTTGGTGCTGGTGCTAATGCTGACCATGTGTCTGTTGGTGGTCTCTGTCTGTGCCGCTCTGAACTCCTACACAGTTTCAGCACATGCACATGCTCCTCCTGAGATGTGGTTTTACTGCCCCAGAGCCTTGGTGGAGCACAGGAAGATCTCAAATCCCAGGAATTTCCTGCTGAGGAAGGAGCAAAACATGCTTTCCTGGAAATAGTCAACACAAATGAGTGGGCCTTTTAAAGCAAAGCCCCTTTAACTCACTTGACAGAACATCAAGTCTTAAAGACGTAAGCAACCACTCACATTTACTTTAGAAAGGGTAATGAGTAAAGACATGGTTTATACATAGATTCTTTGCCATTCAAAAATTGAGTCGCTAAGATTTTGTTTTGGAAAGGTTTCTTATGTTCACTATGGCTGCATTTATTTGATCAAAAATACAGTAAAAAAAACAGGAATGTTGTGAAATATTATTACAATTTAAAATAACTGTTTTCTGTTGTAATATAGTTACATTTTTAATTTATTCCTGTGATGCAAAGCTGAATTTTCAGCATCATTACGCCAGTCTTCAGTGTCACATGATCCTTCAGTAATCATTCTAATACTGATTTGTTGAATAGAGCCTCTCAATGAATAGAGCATCATTGAACAGCATTTATTTGAAATGTAGCCATCTTTGTATCATTATAAATGTCTTTACTGTCACTTTTGATCGATTTAGTGCGTCCTTCCTGATTAAAAGTATTAATTTCTTTAAAACAAAAAAATCTTACTGACCCCGAACTTTTGAATGGTACTGTATAATAATCCCAATCTCATAAAGGACTGAAAATGTGCTTTTGAGCAGCTTCCTGTTGTCGAGTGAGTGTTTTAATGGTTTGTGCTGAGAAGGCATGTCCGCATATGTCTGGTATTTCAGGGAAGGAAGGTTCCCTCTGCACATGACAGCATGAGGCTGGGGGGAAGTGACCAGGGTTAACGGGACGTGTCCTGCCTAAAAGAGCTTCGGAAACGCTGTCTAAAAACAACCAAGACCATGCATTCAGTCTGTTGAGCTCATTTCCTGCTGCCAGACCTCACTATTCATCTCAAGCCTGCCTCTGACCCCTGACCTTTAAGGGCTCAAAGTGCACATTTGGCTGTGCAGATGCGTTAAGTAGATCTTTTTCATAACTGCATCATTTCTGCCCATGAGATGTTCCTGATATTCAGGAAGTGCTGACTTCTGCTGTGTTGTTATTGTTGGAGATGGTCAGGTAACGGGTGTCCTGTTTTAAATTGGTCTTAGGACCTCCAGAGTGGCTCCAGTGTGAATAGCCACAGCCCTGAGTGACTGTAATTCATTATCTGCTATAGCACCAGCTGTCAAGGCCTGAATGCTTAGATCATGTCAGCTCTTTTGTTGCAGTCTGGGTGTCAATTTGCATTGCATAGTTAATGTGATGAATGTGCCGCCGCTGCTCCAGATGGCTGGTGACGTGTGATTTTTGATATGTTTGCGTATCTGCAGTTGTCATGATGCTCAGGAGGAGCTGCAGGAGTTCCAGGAGGGCAGTCGAGAGCTGGAGGCTGAGCTGGAGGCTCAGCTGGGTCAGGCTGAACACCGCATCCGAGATCTGCAGTCAGAGAACCAGAGGCTGAAGAGCGAGGTGGACACACTCAAGGTAGGACAAGAGCTGAAATTTCTTCGCTCTTTTGAAATGACACAAAATCTCCGTCCTCAGTCCACCCAGATATACTGAATAAATAAGCTTTCCATTGATGTATGGTTTGTTAGGATAGGACAATATTTGGCAGAGATACAACTATTTGAAAATCTGGAATCTTGAGGGTGCAAAAAAATCTAAATACTGAGAAAATCACCTTTAAATTGGTCCAGATTAAGTTCTTAGCAATGCATATTACTAATCAAAACTAAGTTTTGATATATTTACTGTAGGAAATTTACAAAATATCTTCATGGAACATGATCTTTACTTAATATCCTAATGATTTTTGGCATAAAAGAAAAATCAATAATTTTGACCCATACAGTGATTTTTTGGCTATTGCTAAAAATATACCCCCGCGACTTAAGACTGGTTTTGTGGTCCAGGGTCACATTTATGGAAAGTGAATCTCATGAAGCCTGTCAAGCATGTCCAAGTCATATTTTATTCCAATATAAAAAGAAATACAAAATTAGATTTTTCTTAAAAATGATAAAAAATCTTAAAAGTCATTTTTATTTTAAATAAAAACCTTTAAAAAGTAAAAAAAATAAAAAATTAAATTGATAATTTTATTCAGCAAGGATGCGTTAAATTGATTAAAAAGTGGCCAGAAAGACATTTGCAATGTTACAAAAGATTTCTATTTCAAATAAATACTGTTCTTTTGAACTTTTTTTTTTATACATCAAAGAATCCTGATGAAAATGTATTGCTGTTTCCCCATAAATATTAAGCAGAACAACTGTTTTCAGCATTGATAATAATGTTTCATGAAGCAAATCAGCATATTAGAATGATTTCTGAAGGATCATGTGACACTGAAGATTTGAGTAAGGATGCTGAAAATTCAGTTTTGCATCACAGGAATAAATTATATTTTAAAATATACATAAGAAATTATGTATTTAGTTTTTATACTTATTTTAAATACTAATATTTCACAATATTACTTTTTTTTACTGCGTTTTTGATCAAATGAATGCAGCCTTGTTAAGCATATGAGATCTTACTGACCTAAACTGAAAGATAGTGTTTTTTTTTTGTTTTATTTTTTGCATTGTGACATTATTTTCATTTCATTTTACCACCCAAATGAATGTATTTAAACTGTGATGTAATTATGCATAATGGTAGTATTTGTTATACTTCATTTAGTTTTTGCAGTTATATTTAAAAATGCTTAATTGTCATGAGGTTAGTGTCACAATGTCAAAATCTTAATTGTTCTAAAATAGGCTTTGTTTTTTATGTACAAATTATATAATATAATGTTTTTTTCTTCTTCATTATTTTAGGGTATAAATGTGACCTGCCAGTTTGTGTAGCAATCACCCTTTGATGTCACAAACCATGAAAATTATAACTTACTTAGGGTTAGCCAGTCATAACAGAGGTCATGTTTTAGGTACTAATAACCTGATGATGTGTTTGAGAGCATGAAGAGTATGCAGTAAGTGGACTTCATGGAAATAAAATGCTACAAAAGTATACAATTCGGCTTCTTTATGGGTACAAAATCACTTAATGGCAGAGGTACCTCCACACACCTTTAATCGGCTGATTTATCTGTAAAGCATCAGCAATGCTCCAATTTCCAATTGTGCTTCTTGGTCCAGAACATCGTGCTGTTCTGTGATGCAGCATTGTCCAGTGTGAGAGCTGTCGAGGGTCTCTGTTAATCCCAAGTGTGCTGTAATTGGATTTCAGGATGAAGAGGAAGAAAATAGAAGGCTAATGGCTCAGCAGAAAAGTTCACATATAGCCAGAGGCGGACAAAGTACACAACTCCATTACTTGAGTGAAAGTACAGATACTGCTGGTCAAATATTACTCCATTACAAGTAAAAGTTGTAAAGACAGATTTTTACTTAAGTAAAAGTACAGAAGTACTTGCTTTTAAAAGTACTTAAGTACCAAAAGTAAATTTCCTTTGTCAATGCACTTTTTGTTATTTTATTATTGTTTTATTATTATTTTAACACTTTTTGTTATTTTATTGTTGTTTTATTATTGTTGTATGTAATACTTGCAATACCTCTGAAGTAACTTACAATACATTACACCTGCTGAATACACTGACTAGCTTGCAGTATCTTTGGAATAAAGAGCTTTTAGAATGTTAAAAACCTATGGGGAAAAAAACAATATTAATATAATTAAAAAATATATATATTATAATTATTTAACACCCCTACCCACCCCCAGAAAAGCAGGATGGTAGTGATCTCACACAGCTCTGGACACATCTATGTGTAACCATTCATCCACATTTGAACAGAGTGGACAGTGAAATCCTGTAAATACAGAGTGATAAGAAAGAAAGAAAAATCAAACCTGCTTTAAAACCCAGCAACACAACTGTAGCTGTA
>NW_015554139.1:1722899-1747121 GCF_001515605.1 Sinocyclocheilus anshuiensis
CATTTGAACAGAGTGGACAGTGAAATCCTGTAAATACAGAGTGATAAGGAAGAAACAAAATCAAACCTGCTTTAAAACCCAGCAACACAACTGTAGCTGTATAACTTTACAACAGCAACACTGCTTTAACAAAAATGCAAAACAGCAAGACTTATTTGACATCAAAACAAAATTTAAAAAAAATGCTGTCTAATCGCTCTCACTGTACTTTGATGTCATACACAGAATGGTCTGTGCAGTGCTGCTTCAAGTCCAACACCTATTGTGTTTTATTAGGAGACGCACAACAGTTCTTCTGTGGCTTTATAGGTAATATTTTCACTTCCACAATTTAGCAAAATCAGACAATATTGTGTCTAATATAAACCACGATATTAACTTCTTATTATTAAATTGTTGTAAATAAATATCACATTTGGAACTGGTCAGTGCTCAAAAAATGCTGGGAAATCACTTCATGTAGCCCCAAGAATGATTACTGATAAACTGTCTGAAAAAAGAAAGTCACGTTTAGAGAAGAAAAAAATCACCCACTGACTTTCAAAGCTGCTAACGACTTTCTACTTCGAGGATCTTGATAGAAATGTAGTGGAGTGAAAAGTACAATATTTGTCTTTAAAATATAGTGAAGTTAAAGTCATAAGTTTCCAGAAAAAATAATACTCAAGTAAAGTACAGATACTCAAAAAGTGTACTTAAGTACAATACTTAAGTAAATGTACTTAGTTACTGTCCGCCTCTGCATATAGCACAGTTGTTACTCTAAGATCCTTACAGAAATATCTTCTTAATGGCTTGGGTTTAGGTAGACCCGGCACAGAGGCTGTGATTTAAAGTGCTTGCTTGTATTGGTGCAAGGCCTCCTTACACAAATTAAATTTGATCTTGTTGCTGTCCCAGAAAGCATGTTCATTAAGTGATCGCATTCTCAGAAACGCTAGACTAGTAGCCTTTGCCCACTGACCTTGCATTTGTTTTGGAGAATATGGGACACCCATTATTTTGCCATGGCCCAAAACAATGAGCTTATTTAGAATAAAAGAAATGAGGTGGAAAAAGTAGGTTACCTACAGGACAAGTCGGGAGGGTTGCCATGTGCACCAGTGATCCTCATTTTCCTGTTGCTCATTAAAGGGGCAATTCAACCAAAAATGGAGTCAAATGCAAGTAAAAAATAGCTTTAACCTTAAGAAACTGATACAGACTTGTTGCTGTTGAGCCACTGTGAGAAAAAATAAATCTGTTATCAAAGAGGTTTGAGCTTGATCCAGAACGTCTCTAATTTGGATAGGATTGAGCTCTCTGTAGTTATAAGCTGGGGATGTCTGGATGTGGGCGTTACAGTAGGACATGTGGTCTTGTTATGGTTTTGACTCTTAATTTTTATGTTTGGTACAGGAAGACAGAAGGAAAAATAGTCCTTTCTGAATAGGAGTGTGGAATCCTTAGTTTTTTCTCACCTGCCATTGGCAGAAAGTTCAGGTTGTTTCTGATGGTGACTCAGACTGTGTCTCTCCTGTGTCCCTGACTGCAGGAGAAACTGGAGCAGCAGTACGCGCAGAGCTATAAGCAGATCTCGATGCTGGAGGACGACCTGGTCCAAACGCGCAGCATCAAGGAGCAGCTGCACAAATATGTCAGGGAGCTGGAGCAGGCCAACGACGACCTGGAGAGAGCTAAGAGGTACATGACAAGATCGTTTTGTCATTCTAAACTAACTTGGCCCTGAGTTCCTGGATTGCTAGACTACTTTATGACAAGACTAGCCTACATGTTACCAATGCCCAACAAACATGGTGCAAGTGTCATGCTGAAGATACATTTAGGTCAGCATGTTTAAAATGACAACCTGGGTTGTACAGGGCCACCATCACATCTCTGGAGGACTTTGAACAGAGGCTAAACCAGGCGATAGAGCGGAATGCCTTCCTGGAGAATGAACTGGACGAGAAGGAGTCTCTGCTGGTCTCAGTGCAGAGGCTGAAAGATGAAGCTAGAGGTAAACTTTATGACAGGCCATACTTCATTTCACAGCATTGGCATTAAAGGTATAACAGCTGACATTTCCTCAGTTTTTCAATTTGACATGATGTGGAAATTATGAACGACTCTTCTTCACTATAATGACATGTATCCGATCAAATGAGGCAGAAAAATGTAATGTAATGCTTTTGGACAATACTTTAGCACAAAAAAGGTCATGTGCAAAGATACATAATTTATAAGAAATCTTACAAGTTGTGTGTATATTAATGGACTTATAATGGAAGTCAAACATTTTTGTGCGCCAACACAGAAGTTTGCATCACCCTGGTTCTCTTGACAAAAATCCAATAGGCTTTTTTTTCCCCATTAGCTTTTGGATCATTGCAGAAAATAAGCTCTGTGACCAACAAAAGCTTGTGAATCACAATCTTCAGGAAAAGCATCATTTAAGAATTCTGCAGCCTTAATAAAAATGGCAGAAGTAAAAAGCTAAATGTAGGCTATTAATTAAACTACACCACGGTCACATGACTTTAACGTCACCATCATTAAGCTTCAGATAACTTTCACTCTTTATTTCAAAAAACTTTTGCTAAAACTTTAAGTTAGAGAGTTTCCAAGAGCATGATTATAAGCATAACAAGGCAGTGAAAGTGGACTAGTGAGTATACGAGTTTACGTGATAATGTTTAATGTCTCGACAACCTCTAGTCCCATTTAGGCACTTATTATTAGCAGCCACCTTTTTCAAGACAAGCTTTTTTTTTTAAAAAAAAAAAACAAGTGGGGTATTACTGATTTTGTAGAATAAAACATGATAATATCTTGAGCTTGTGTGAGCCACAGACTTTTTTTTTTTAGGCATTAACCAAAAACCGAAGAAAAAAAAAAAAAGCTTAAGGGCGATGGACCTGGAAGTGCTCAGATTCTGACTCATTCCCAGGTTTTGGCCTAAAAAGTACTTGCATCCCTGCAGCACTCTATTCTGGACAAAAAGTTAAACTGAAATGTCAAAAAACTGAAAATGAATTGTCGAACAAAACTGTTTTCTGTGGTAATAAGCATACTGCAGCAGATGCTATCAAGTTTAAGAACTGAACACAAAACAGTTTGTGCAGGTTTATCGGTGCTAAATATGCATGTTCTTGTAGATTTGAGGCAAGAGTTGGCAGTTCGAGAGAGGACTTCAGATGTTGCCAGGATGTCGGCCCCCAGCTCTCCCACCCTAGACATTGATAGGACGGACTCAGCAGTGCAGGCCTCCCTGTCCCTCCCAGCCACACCTGTGGGGAAAAACATGGAGCATCCTTTCATTGCTTCCAAAGGTTGGTGCTGTATTTGGTCATTGAGTTTATTATTATTGATCAATAACAACAGCCTTGTTAATGGATAATGTAAAATTAAAACATCTTCTATTTTCTCTTAGTTTCTTAAAATTTAAAATTTAATTAAAATAGTATGAATTAAATATTCATTAAATTTCAGCAATTTTGAGTATCGTGTATTATGTATCAGTATTTTGTGCATATATTGTATATTATCATTGTATTGGTCACCTTGTTCTCTAATTATCATAACAGCATTAGCCATTGAAACTCATATTTTTCAGTCACACTTTTAACAGTCTGACTGCCAGCAGTTACATCTATTTTACCTCTGTTTTCTTTTCTCCAAAGCATTGACCAATGGCTGTGGAAACTCCCCCCTCACACCGTCTGCACGGATCTCAGCCCTTAACATTGTTGGTGATCTACTGCGGAAAGTTGGGGTAAAATGTCACTTAAACACTTAGAAAGAGCTACTTTTGATTCCGTATCAGAATGGACTCAAACGAAAATTAGATGCACATATTAATGGAAAAACTTGGGATGTCTCTTTTTGTGCAGGCTCTTGAGTCTAAACTAGCTGCTTGTAGGAACTTTGCCAAGGACCAGGCAGCAAGGAAAAATTACGCAACAGGAAATGGAAACCTCATCAACAGCAACGCAACCAAGTTCTCTCATTCGCTCCACACTACGTATTTTGACAAGACGTAAGTGCTTCGCTTTCTATTCTGTCTGCTCACCAGGCCCACACGACTGCACAGCTTTCTGGGGAGATTTGTTAGACATTTATTTATGGAAAATAATTAGGCTAATAGATATTAATTATCTCTTGTCTTCATTGTTTTTAATTATCAATTGTTTTGTCTTAATTCAAGTGAATTCAAATTTATTTGTATTGCACTTTTCACAATACGCATTGTTTCAGAGCAGCTTTACAGAAAATCATCATGTTAATGTTTATAATATCTTAAAGGGATAGTTCACCCAAAAATGAAAATTGTCATCATTTACTCACCCTCAAGTTGTTTCAAACCTGTATGAGTTTTCTTCTGCTGAACACAAAAGAAGATATTTTAAAGAATGTGGGAAACCAAACAGTTAACGGTAGCTGTTGACCTTCATAGTATGGGGAAAAAAAGTATTATGAAAGTCAATGGCTACCGCCATCTGTTTGGTTACCAACTTGCTTCAAAATATCTTATTTTGTGTTCAACAGAAGAAAGAAACTCATACAGGTTTGAAACAACTTGAGGGCGAGTAAATAACAGAATCTTCATTTTTAAGTGAACTATCCCTTTAATATCTTAATGCCTTCAGCATTTAACAAGTTACAGCTGATCGATAATATAGTTTACATTATATAGTATGCAGTACTCAAGAAGTTTGACGTGTACTGCGTGTATCCAGGTAAGGTTGGACATACTTATAGTAGGTGACGTATAATTAATTCAGGTTATTAATTTGTTATGTGGTAATATTGGGAATTATAAAACCTGTGAGGCTTTGTTCAATGTATAACAGTTTGGTATAGTGACAAGCCTAATTACAGTTTGCTGATGTGTAGCACTGACATGGTTAAGTGATGCATATGACAGGGTTAAAATGTGTGATCATATCACCCAGCCCCAAGCGGTTTACCTGAAGATTTATAATACTTAATATGTATAATACTTACATCATTCAGTTTACTGATGTATTGCTCATCTCTGTTCCTCACAGGAATATGAATGGCCTGGATCCTCTGACAGCCATGGCTTCCCCACGGACTGTGTCTCCTCCCGGCATGCTCCCTCTCAGCGTGTGAGAGACTTTCCCAGCGACCTCCACACAAGCTCGGACACAATGTGGAAACAGAGAGGACACTCGAAAGAATGTGTGAGTGCGTGTGTGTGAGAGAGAGACTGAGATGGCGTGCCTCCAGCATGTCTGACAGATACATGTCAGGCGTGAGGGTCCGTTCCTGTGACCTCTGTTCTCACGAGGTCTCACCTAAAGCCAGCAAAACGACAAAGGTCTGAGTCAGACCACAGCTTCTGTGTGAGTGTTTTAGTGTGTCGCACAATTCAAAAGATGTTAAAGGGATTTTCTTTTGAGGTGAACATCACTGTATGTTTAATGCAGATGAATGTGTGTGGGTTGTATGCGTGTTTGTGGGATCTGAGGTAAATCTGAACGTCGCCTCAGCCTGGATTTACATGTTCACTGTTTTCAGCTTCAGTAAAGGGTCTTAATGTGGAGGTCAGCAGATGTTTTTACTGGAATGAATGCCAAGAAAACATGTTCAATAGCATGGAAACATCGGCTACCTTTAAAAGCGCTCTAATGAATTATTAACCCAGTTACATCAGCTGACTGGCCACCAGTTTGCATGATGCAACCACTATTTTAGGGCTTCAAAAGGATTGTATGTATGTTTCTGAAACTGCACTTCAAAATCCACAGTTACCTAATGTTTACTGTGTCTAGATTCACGAGCTGCAGTGGTCATGATGGCATCGCACTATATCGACGCAAACAAAGACAGATACTGTTTCACTCGTGTAATGGCTTTGACTGTAAATCAGTCTGTGTGCAGTGTGACCTTCGTCACAGAACCTAATTTCTATCCCATGTGCCTCTGCTGGATCTGCTGGTGAGTTTGATATTCACCGTTTATTTATTTCACTCGTGGAACGGAAGCCAACTTATTTTTTTCACAGTATTTAAGTTCAGTTCATTTACGCCACAAGTATCAAGTATAGGAGCACTTGTTAGTGTTAATTTCCCCCTTTGAGTCTTTGATTTCACAGTTATCGCGCACTTTGTTGGTTGTTTTGTTCTATCTCATGTATATAGATTTGTAAACATGGCAGCGATGCCCAGTCTGTAGATACTAAAATTGGGCTGATGTGCTGTTTAATTTATTTCAGAATCTTTATGGCATGTTTTGACGGAGTGAATTTTACATACTGTGCATTGGTTTAAAATCATATCAAGATGTAAGATTGGTTGTCTAATATGTGCAAATAAACGGAAAATGCAAGTGTGGAGTTATGGTTTCTTTCAACAGTCATGGAAAAAAGTCCTGCATTTTTTACAGATGTTATTTTCCAGGTGAAAAGGTCTAGTGAATGGCCCATTCTATAAAATGCGTGCTTTTCACAGAACATTTTTGTAGGATTTCAGAAATTGAACAGGGTTGACTTGTGATGACTTGTGCCCAAGATAGATACATCCTGAGCAAACCCCATGCAGTTTAGCCTGATTCTGTTTCTATAAAGTGTACAAATTCGGCTGTACGTTGGACATGTTGGGACATCAAACATCTCAGCATCTCATTAAACATTTTTGATGGACTATTCATTTCTTTATTTCAAATGAGGGACAGGTTACTGAGTGCACCTTTAAATAAGGCATTAGAATTTGGCGAGGGAGGGAGGGAATGTGACTGTTTACTTCCAGCATGGCTTGATCATGTGACCACAGCACAGAGGTGTAAAGAGTACCTAAAAACCACACTGGAGTAAAAGTACAGATACCTTACAGTGAAAATTACTCCACTACACGTTACAAGTCACCAATTCCAAAACAACTTGAGTAAAAGTCTTAAGAGTATCTGATTTTAACAGTACTTAAGTATTTTACTTATACATTCTCAAGTAATTACATTTACTCCAATACTTTACACCTCTGCCACAGCAGGGCAGTTATCATTATTATTATTATTATTATTGGTCTGCTGTCCTACTCTCAGCAGTCAACAATTTACCATTGAGATCAAACACAAACAGCACTGAGACAATGAGAGAAAAGGACAGACAATTTTCTTCAATATATACAAATATATAAATAAGTTACTGATTTTAAAAATCAGTATCTACACGAAACTAAAAAATAATAATTTATAAGATATGACATTTATAATGTAAAGCATCTAGAAATAATAATTAAAAAAAAATCTTACATTATCTGTTTTCTACATACATTTGTTCCCAGAAGAATCTAAATTACAGTAATGTGAATGTCAAATTATAACTGGCCAGAGTAATAACTGAAATTAGATTTTCTAAATGTTTTATGAGATGATTCGAAGTGATTCAAGTTCCCATGTGGCACCATGTAATAGAAAAAGACTATGAAAAGTTCTGGTCCAATCTATTTTTTTACAGAAGTCCAAGAACCTTTATGCACTATGTCTGTGTACATACGCTATGACAAATACATCTGATTGTCCACTACCTAGGATTGGAAAAGACTAGGTTCCTGTGCACCGAATGGACAAAATGAAATGAGTATGGTGAAATACACACAAGGTGGTCACACATCACACATCAGTCTCCATGTCTCTGACACTTACTATGTAAAGGCACTGGACTGTAATCACAGTCTATGGTCATCTTAATGCTTGGCTTCAGTGAGTTAGTGTCTTTATGAGTGAAGGAGCTCTTAACCTCTCTGTCCTTCCGTCTGTCCAGCCAGTAGAAGGACAACATGATGAAGAGACCAGCCGTGGAGCCGTTTATGCTGCAGGCGAAGAACACGTAGGAGTATTGCCTAGTGCTGTCAACCAGGATTCCTGTTATACAACAATATATAACATATATACATGTTATAGATGTTGGAACTATAACATACCATTTACTGTATAAGTACAAAAAGTTTGGGGTCAGTATGATTTTGAAATGTTTTTGAAAAAAGTCACAAAGTGCTCACCAAGACTGCATTTATTTGATCAAAAATACAGTACAAACAGTAATATTGTGAAATATTATTACTTTCTAAAATTACAGTTTACTATTGTAATATATTTAAAAATGTAATTTATTCCTGTGATGCGAAACTGAATTTTCAGCATCACGACTCCAGTCTTCAGTGTCACATGATCCTTCAGAAATCATTCTGATATGCTGATTTGCTGCTCAAGAAACATTTCTTATTATTGTTCATGTTGAAAACAGTTGTGCTGCTTAATATTTGTGCTGAGATATCATTTTTATTTCAGGATTCTTTGACGAATAGAAAGTTCAAAAGAACCACATTTATTTGAAATAGAAATATTTTGTCTTTGCAGTCATTTTCAATCAATTTAATGCGTACTCTGAATAAAAGTAATACTTAAAAAAAAACATACTGACCCCAAACCTTTAAAACAGTAACATATGTACAGATATTAACTAGTTTGCGAGTGTTTTGAAGAATATTTGTAACTAAACAGTTTTGGTTCCTATTGACTTCCATTGTAATTTAAAACAAAACTGTTTGGTTACCAACATTCTTCAAAATATCGTTTACGTTCCACAGAAGAAAGTATGTTACACAGTTTTGGATCAACATGAATGTGAGTAAATGATGACAGAATTTTCTAAAGGCCATTTTAAAAATAAATTTGAGGCTGATATAGCATATATATATCATTGTTTAACACCCTCAGAGCTCGTTTGTAAAATGTTTTGTTATTGCTAAACATCAGTTTCTCTGTGAAAAAAAATGAATGGGATATTTCTGGGAGTCTGCTGTTGTGTAATGAGCTGCTCATTGTCATGTGCCTTGACATTTAAGTTTCCTTGGTAATGGTATCTGGAGAGGATCCCTAGTGCCTGATGTTCTGCTCACCTACAAAAGCCTTTCTGGACATCGGCCTGCAATTGAACTGGCATTATCTCATTATCTAACATATAGGGTCATGACTGACCTGCTACCAACGACATCACATGACCCTCACAGAATCAGGCACCTTTGTATCACACACACACACACCACCCAAACTCTGCATTTTTACATTTTCAAAAACTTTATTCTTTATGATTTATAAGGTCTTCCAGCCACTTCTATCAAACCTCTACAATTAATCCAAATGCCGCTGCAAGATTAATCTTTAATGAGCTGAAAAGAACGCATGTCACACCTCTATTTATCAGTTTGCACTGGCTACCAATAGCTGCTTGCATAAAATTCAAGGCATTAATGTTTGCCTACAACAGTGTTTCCCAACCTTTTTTTAGTCGCGGCATCCTTTGGAAATTTTAACAAACCTGTGGCACCCTACAAAATTTTGGATAAAAGCATCTGCTAAATGACTAAATGTACATGTAAGCAGTTTTCCTCATGGGGACCAAACAATGCCCCCACAAGGTCAAAAATTACTGACAGTATTATGCTTGTAGGGACTTTTGGTCCCCATAAAGTAGGAAATACCAGGTACACACTGACCAAACTTCTATAAAGGGATTAAAATTCTCTCATCAATTACTCATACTTCCCAGTTAAAATGCTGGGCTAATCTTTTTTGAGAGCATATAATGACAAAAAACAGGTAAAAGTACCACATGTAGTCCATACAACTACTGCTCTATATTCCAAACTCCCAAGGCCAGACTGGGGCAAATTTAATATATATAATAATATACATTACATTTACATTACTATCAAGAGTAATTAAACAAATGCAGGGAAAATGATCTTTTGTGTGTATTTCATTTCGTTTGATCCTAACATTTAAATTTACCCCAGCTCCCAAGCCCACTGGCCTACAGTACCACCTTAAAAAAACAAAGAGAAAATAACCGTAATTAATTATATTTATATTTAACTATTAATTATCTACTTTTATTTAATTAATATGTAATATATTTGTATTTAAATATGTATTAATTAATTATAGATTAATAAATAAATCAAATAAATAAAAAGTAACCTACACTGATTGTTCCAACTACATACTGTATGAGTATAATAATTTACAGAAGCCATAATAAAAAATAAATAATAATAGTAAAAATGACAAGGAAAAATTAGTCACAAGACACGCCAAATCTTTCTTCAGTTCTCCTGATGGCCAGTCTACACCTGACAAGTACCCTACAGATGGAGGGGAAGAAATTTTGATGAAATACCGACCTAAATTGTGGTTTGTTTATCATAAAGCTATTCTATGACTTTAATTGTTGAATATTGAACATGAACTGACTATCTGCTTCAAAGGAACTACTTTTATGGTGCTTTTTTTGTTTGTTTGTTTTGGCGCGTGAGAGCCACTTCATTTTTGTTTGGAAAAGAACACAGTGTATGTACTTACAAAAAACAAAGTCACATGAAGGTGGCATTTTTTGGCCTTGACAAATACAAGCAGGCATGTCATTTTAACCCACTAATGTAGTACTAAAGCATAAGCAAACTGTAGGTAAAATGCATTACATCACCTGCTAACGGCGGGCCAAGCAGCAGCATGATGCTCTCCATAATGCTGATGAGGCCCAGGGCGGATGGGAAGCGGCTCATCTCGACCGTGTCCATCAGTACGGTGAACAAACAAGGAGCCAATGAGACTCATGGAAAACCCAAACACTATAACATATGCCAACAGTACTGGGAAACTGGTCGCCATCCCACAGATGCAGTTGCTTAATCCGTTGATCAGCACCGCCGTGGCAAACAGGTAGGCGAAGTTATGGCTTCCACGGAAGCGAGGCAGCCCGAAAACCAGCGCTGTCACGGGCCGAACTGTGATGTTGATCAACCCGAGGATGGCCATCAGTAGAGCAGCTCGGTCTTGCTCCATACCATAAGCGGTGGCATAGGGAACCAAGTAAACTAGGGACACCACGAAGCCCAGCATCATCCAGGACAACCCAAGAGCATAGGCACAGAAGTACGGGTTACTGCACAGCAGGTCGAAAGCCATGTGCCTGCACAGGAAAGACATGATGGTGGAGAGAGTGGCTTGTAGACGGCCTTTCAGACCCTCTCGTTCCTGAGAAATGGGAAGGCAATTGGTTTTGAGTTGGCGATTGTTCATCTGTCCGGTTCTAGCTTCCATCTTTGGTTTGGCCCCAAGGGGGCGCATTACGGCCCCACAAACGCAGCGGTTGAGCAGAACCCCTCCCAATACCAGAAAGCTGCCCCGCCAACCGAAGCTGCTCAGCAGATAGTTGGCTAGCAATGGCAGGGTGCTCAGCCCGAGTGCGGTGCCAGTGGAAGACAAGGCGTTGGCGAATGCCCTGCGCCGCACAAAGTAGTGACCCACCATGGTAATCGACGGCTGGAAAGACAAAGAGAATCCCATTCCTGAGAAGGAAAGATGATAATTCAGTCCATGCGGCCTACTGAGCAATCATATTCACACCACTGTTTCTGAGAAGGTAATATACAGGCCTGTGATAATTCCAGCAGTGATATACAGCTCTACTAATGTCTGTGCAAATGAGCTGGCTGCCATTCCCAGTCCGCTCAGGATCCCGCCAATAATTATTGTTGCACGGCAACCGAGGCACTCCACGAGAACACTACATATGGGGCCTACGGAAAGACAAAGGCATTGTAATGTGAACAATAACGAACATGGCTGATCGCGAATACACACAGTGTCACGGTGTGCACACAATAGCTGCATCTGACTTACAGATGATCCCGTTTAATGTCCGCACACACATGCAGATGATGACAAACAATAGTTTTCCCCAAACACTGGCTATTTAAATTTGGTATTGAAAAACTCTATATCTGCAAATGAAAGTCTGTTCGCTGCATTTGATACGCTTTCACAGAAAGGCCTTAATTTGATTATGGGATCAGGCTGCTATTTCCATGCAGTAATATGATGCAGCCCACATAAACATGGACTAGATTTACATAAATCACTCAAATTTTTGAAGACTTACACATAACATGCAGGGGAAAAAACTACACTAATTAAGAATCCGTTCCCATTACTTATTTATTCAGACCTTCTTTTTAGTAAACGGTAACCACTTTGTGCTAATTTGTTCTCTAGTTTTGATTTTGTTCAAACGAGGTAACAGATTAGTACAATTTAGCCAAGATTTCCTGAAAGGGAGTGAATGAATAAAATGTGACCACATATTAATAAGTTGTGGGAACAAATTCTTAATTTGTAGCCACAATATGTTTTTTTTTCTTTATGTCATGTGATCCATACTGTATAAATGCATAATTTGGACTATAAAGCAACTCTGGGCCTCAAGACCCACTTTCCTGAAGAGTTTAGCTCCAACTCTGATCAAACTCCTTGTGCTTAATTAGCCTGATCAGGTGTGTTCGATTAGGGTTGGATTGGATCTCGAGGGCCAGGATGTGTCCAAAATCACCCCCCCCAACAAGGACAAAGAGAACCATAAAAGTAGTTCTTTTTGCCAGAGCTCTCAATTTCTGTGAAAACAGAAGCTCAGAAATTCTGTCTAAGACGTCCATTTTGTGTTTTATGGAAGAATAAAAATATTATGTGTTCGGAAAGACATGAAGGAGAGTGATGACACTTTTCATTTTTGGGTGAACTAAACCTTAGTATTTTCTGTTGGATTGTATGCACTCAATTGATATATGTATATCACAATTTACATTTGGGTAATACAATGTGCTTAAAGGGGTTATGAAATGATATTTACACATGATGTTACTTTCAATGAAGGCATACTGCAGTATGCAGTATCCAGCTAACTCCCCAGTTTAAAATATTAGGGTTTTCTTTCAGCCTTCTGAAACACCAGGATTTGAAATCATCACAATTTTGCTCTACACACCTCTTAACATGCACATGTAAATCAAGTGTGCTCTTAATATGGAGGGTGGAAGGCGCCAAAATTCTTTAAATGGAACATGTGAAATTTAACCCTGTCATCACGCACTGTCTGTCTGCATTAAGGTGGCAATTTTGAATGTGTTTCTTTTGTATGTGTAGACAAGCACATTCTGGCCATGTTAAAGGGGTCATAGGATGCTACATGCACTTTTAAACTTTTTCAAAGTTGTTTGAACTGAAATGTGTGTTGGCAGTGTGTGTACACAACCACCCTATAATGATAAAAATCCACCCAGTGTTTTTTTTTTATCTACTAAAATCTTTACCCCTTTCTTAAATCGAGCCGATCTCAGATGCCTGTCTGTGTGATGTCACAAAAACAGGCCCCTCCCACGATAGTTTGATTGACAGTAGCGTTTCAGCACAGACTGGACTGGCATCTTACCTTAGACCCACCCTGAGTCAGCTGTCATCAGTCCGCCATTGTTTCACCGCCAGAGCAGATGTAGGCAAGAATGACTCCTAAGCGATTGAGGTGCTCTGTTGTTGGATGTAATAATGAACATAGCAGTCGTCATTTACTCCCGACATCTGAGCCGCTAAAGACGCAGTGGATTACGTTTGTTTTTGAAGGGAATGCGAATCATTCGTGATCCAGCTTCACCTACAGAAGAAGTGAGTATAAGGTTTTTTAATGAATCTTTGGAAATCGCCTTTCCTAACAATGTGCTAATTAGCAAGTTTCACTTGATGAATCATATCAACTTGTGGAAAATGGGCCTCCAATGACCCCTTTAAGGCATCGGTTTCTGTCACATTTCTTTAGTATGTGTAAAGACACAGTTTTAAGATGATGAATTTGAACTTGTCTTTCAGTGTGCTCACATTCTGGCCATGTTTGAATGTGCAATCATTTTAAAGCAGATTTACATCTAGATTTACCTACATATAAATAATTTATTTAGTTCACTGCTACAGTACACTGCTTTACTGATATCTACTGTGCTGTAGTAAATTAATTAGTTACGATTTAAATTAATACTTTTCTACCTGAGAAGAATGTTGAACAAAACAACTAAAAAGCACATGACTGACATCACACAACATACGATATATTATCCCTCATGAACAAATATAACCTCTGATGTTTACATATGTGCATACCAGTGTACAATTATAATATCCTTCATGAATAAACATGACGTCTGATGTGTTGTATACATATACAACAATGTACCATTGCATCACATATGCAAATATAGTTTGGAATACAGCAAATCCATTGCCTGCTGTGTGTGTTGTCACAGACAAACAGTGCATGTTGACACGGTCAAATTTCATGCGTTCTGTTTAAAGGATTTTGGCGCTTTCCACCTTCCATATTTTAACAACTCATGTCTGTCCATCAATCACAAGAGTGATAACGCTGTTGAGTAAGACTACAACATTGTTCTGCACTTGTGCATACCCTACCAAAAGATCAATCTATTATCTATTTTTATCAACATGCCAGTGTGTTCTTTGGTTGAATATAATTATATTGTGTGAAGAAAGCACTTTTTCTGCCTTGACTCAAACATATACAGCTTTATTACAGCGCTGGACATCTTGAGTATAAAAATACAACACGCATGTCAATTGCTGTGGAGGAGGACGGGAATATGTTGTGATGAAGTTCAAAAGTAAGTACGATTAATCTGATTGCTATACTCATGTTGTGATATTTGGATTAAGTTACTGATTACATTTTCAGTAAGCAATTAATCATTTATACTGAATAATATATATTTTTAAAGTAATCTTCCTAATACTGAATAATATATATTTTTAAAGTAATCTTCCTAACTCTGATCCCGTCCCAAATTTAAGCCACTGGTTAACATGTTTGACCACTCAAACAAACTGAGGAATGTCCTGAAATTGTTTATACTTTTCAGGAAATCGTCCCATTAGGCTTATTTATAGTTGTCTTTGCACATTAGTCTGGAAAAAAATCCCACACCTTTAAAAAGTAATTTTATCAATTGAGTCTGAGAAGGTATCATATCCCAAGACACCAAGAGTGAAAATGAGTTTCAAAGAATATCATCATCCCCTTACGGCCTTTTCTTTTTTGTGTGTTAAATAAAAAACTTGATTTGATGTGACACTTTGCACCCAGTGAGCACAGCAGTTAGTACAGTGCAAATTACTTCAAGCTCTTTAAAACCTAAGGGAGATTGAACATTTGCCCTGTTTAAATTAAAGGGGTCATATGATGTTGCTAAAAATAACATTATTTTGTGTATTTGGTGTAATGAAATGTGTTTATGCGGTTTACGGTTAAAAAAACACATTATTTTCCACAATCTGTATATTATTGTTTCTCCCCGCCTTTCTGAAACGAGTAGAGTTTTACAAAGCTCATCGGTCTGAAAAGCGAGGTGTGCTCTGATTGGCCAGCTATCCAGTGCGTTGTGATTGGCCGAATACCTCAAGCGTGTGACGGAAATGTTACGCCCCTTGCCATATTGTGATGCCTTGTCCCGGCCGGAGCGACGAGACAAAAACATTAAAACCCATTATAAACGAGGCATTTGTTGCATCCAGTGGGGAATCGTGACGTAGACATGTGGGGGCGTGTTAGAACGAGCCATTTTAGGTAGGCGTGGTTGACTCTTAACTTTTATAAAGAATATCTCTTTGGATTTGAGTCTTTAGTCTTTGCTACTTTGCAACAGATCTTCTTTATGCACCAAGAGCTTGTAACACTCCAAAGAGAAAGAGATACTCCAATATCGCATCATATGACCCCTTTAAGTAAATACTCAAAATGAATTACTAAATCAATAGGATTTGTTCATATGAAAATAAATGTGATTTAAATCAAATACATTATATATGATTTGTGTCTTTACTCTTATCTAACATTGGTAATGGATGGTAGTGGCTGCATATCTGGTGTACTTTGTCCTCAAACACAGCTGCCTAGTAATGATGAATAAGCTGTATTAAGCTGAATAAAAATCCCGGTGCCCCAAATCCTTCTCACCACGTCAGCTATTCTATGAGTTAGTACTGACTGGGATGGTGTGCAATAACTGGATAAATTTCCCTGTGAAGTGATATATCAATGCACACTCCTTACGATTTAAAATCTCACTTACGATGGCCAAAACTCCCACTGTCATCCTCTGACCTCTGTGTGTGTTTAAGCTTCATGTTATGAAACAGATCAGTGTTGCACAACCGTTTAAGAACAGTAACTTGATAGAAGTGTTTTTCAAATACTGTATCTGACCCTGTGGTGCGGGTGAATGTGGGAGCACCGTGAGGATTGCATCACGAAGCGTGGATGAACTAATGCAAACTAATGCATTGAACACATGAATCAGTAGTATTAGAGATCCCTCCCTACCGCCTGCATGGAGCACTGCTATCATGATGGCTGGCACCCATGACGTTTCAGTGTTGCTGGCTTGGAAGTCATTCTGCAAGTCTGTGTAAAATATCCCAATGCAAGAAGGGAAAGCCAGAGTCATCGCTAAGACCAGAACAGTAGCTGCAACGACCACCCAGCCCCAGCCACCATCAGGCGCCACCGAACCACCGCCGCTGTCCTCCGCTCCTCCAGTGGAATGATGCTGCACCTCTGGAAAACTGGAGTATTCTTCTTCCTGTTGGTCTGGCTCCTCAGACCCAGGATCTGTTTCTACGGCCTGCAGAGAGGACGTCCTGCTCTGCGTTACAGCGGTTGTGGCAGCATCAGCGCTGTTTGCCCGGGCCTGATGAATCTCCACACCCTCTGTCATTATGTCTCCTCACTCAAGTGCCTACAGGGATGAGACAACAAGCAAATTATCATCCATTTTACAGTACTATCTAAACACATGTTAAATATGCACTGTATGCAAAAAGGAGTGCTTAAAATCAACACAAACACACACATAGATAGATTGCCACCCATATTGTGGGATTGAGTGCTGACTGCTGAGTAACTTGATATCTTTTAGACTCTTGTTTGTCACGGAAAATCATATTGTCCTGCTGTGACCAAGCAAAAAATAAAATGAAATAAAATACTAAAATTATTTTAAGCCTATATATTGGAAAATGAAAAAAATATGGAATGTATATATATATATATATATATATATATATATATATGAAGAGTTCAGATGCAAAAGCCTCTAAGTGCCATCTGAAATTTTCTTCTAAAATTAGCATTTTTATCAAGCTCCTATGCTTAGGTTCAGTAATTTTACTTTAGTGGCAAAGTATATTTTTTTCGTATTACAGATTTTAACATATGTTCTGCATTGCCAAAATTTCATGATCACAGCTGTCTCTTTATAATACACCAGGACAAAAACTAAAAAAAAGTTTGATAGCTATGTAAAACATCATTGCAGTCTACAATAATGAATGGCGACAATTTGATTTGACTTAATTTGATTAATTAAGAATTTGACGCGGCATACGTTTGATAGTACAATGTACAAGAAAGTTTTATAATTCCTCACTTTTCTTTTCTGTTCCGTGACTGTTCTTAATAAGCCAACGTTCACCGGCAGCACGCGCACAATCAGGTCCTGAAAAGCACCGGTAATCCGCACGGCCCGTTACGCGTTGCGATTAACATTCTCAAACAACCGAAAATGATTTTTTTATTCGTTTATACGCTTGATATTTCGTCCACCTGTCTCCATGAGGCTATCAGCTGTTTCATACTGGCACAGCGCGAGTAATTCATTTGATCATTACACAATTAAAGCGCCTTGATTCTCCGAAACGCGATACAAAGTATCTAGATGATCAGATATCTCAATTTATACCACAAATCCTAATAACGCAAATAAAGCAGAGGTCAAAAGATAAAGACACCACACCTGCTCATTCACGGTCAGTCATAGTGTAGCTCCACACACACACAGCTCACCATAAAGTCCAATAAAGCAGCCAGCAGGTTATGGTGTTAGGCTGAATGCGACTAAATAAGCACCAGTTTGTTTTATTCCTCACCGTTAGGACGTAGATGACATCTGTACTTGACGTTTAGTGGTCCTCCGTGTGTGCTGCTGTTGACCACACTTTATAAACTCCATTATGATCTATTTATCGCTGCCCCTTTGCCACGCTATCGAAATCTGACGTAATAAAACGACAGTCCCACCCACTTCAATGCGAATAAACCACAGCATCCCGTTATGATAAGATACTGAAGGAGCTTTTCCTTTTTCATACCGTATTTTTGTTGATGGTAGTTACTTATACTACTCCCAGTGAACACTATTAAGGGGTTAAAGTAAAAAACGTAAAAGGTGCACGTAGTCATTTCTTACGATTCAATAAAATATTTTATTTTAATGTTTGTTTATGAGAATTGAAAACACGTGATAGTGTATGAAGCTGATGAGTGTATATCTGTTTTGACCACTGATTTTTTTTTTTAAGAAAACAACATTTTTATACAGCAAAGATGCATCAAATTGATCAAAACTGACAGTAAATATATTTATAATGTTAAGATTTATATTTCAAATAAATGCTGTTTTTGTTTCCACCAAAATATTAAGCATTCCAACTGTGATAACACTGATAAAAAAAATGTGTCTTGAGCATCAAACCAGCATATTAGAATGCTTTCTGAAGGATCATGTGACACTGAAGACTGGAGTAATGATTGCTTTGCCATCACAGGAATAAATTACATTTTAAAATATATTCAAATAGAAAACAGTTATTTTAAATTATATAATAATATTTCAGTATTACAGTTTATCACTGGAAATAATGTTTTTTTTAGCATCAGATCGTTTCAAGTCACCATGTAATCAAATGGATGATTCTTTATGTTTATGTTGAGCTGTTGTTATGTTTTTATTATAAATTATATGCATATTATTTAAAAACACATGTGCACTCTTAATATTTCATCAAAAACATTTGTTGATTGTATTTGCTTCATCAAATAAGTACATAGTCATTTATTTACCAATTACATTTTATCTTATAAAATACATGCATTTCATAATTGCATCATTCATTTCATGGTGATACCAATGTGGTGGCATGATGGCTTCACGAGAATAGAGTTTCTAACATAATCACCGTGCCTGAAAGGGTTGATACATTTTCAATTAAGATATCAATACACTAATATAATTTTCAATATTCAACTATTAATAATGAATGAAATTGAAGATTGTGCTTTATACAGTTTGTGGTGCTGAGTCAGGAGGTGAGCATTAAGTGCTCTAGCATTTGACGGATGTCAGGTAAACCTTTTAAACGGGTGATCTCTTTAGCTGGTTGCTTGTGGATTAATGCACTTGTATATTTTCAAGTATGGAAATGGACTGATAACACAAAAAATATCATGAAGTTCAAAAAGTGAAGTCAGACATTTAAGCATTGTTTAAAGCAGAAGGGTCACAAAACAGGTGCCTTTTGTGCTTCTCACATGTGGTTTACAAATTAGAAACTGTCATAATGACATCAGGAAGCAAACTCTACAAAGACAAACAAATTTCACCTCTGTTTTTGTATATCAGGTTATCTTGTGTTTTGTTGATTCTGTCAGTAGGGGTTGATCCTAAAATGTTAAAGGGTTAGTTCACCCAAAAATGAAAATTCTGTCATTAATTACTCACCCTCGTGTTGTTCCAAACCCGTAAGACCCGGAACACAATTAAAAATATTTTTGATTAAATCTGAGGGCTCTCTAACCCTCCCATAGACAGCAAGGTAACTACCACGTTCAAGGTCCAGAAAAGTACCAAGATGATTGACAAAGTAGTCCGTGTGACATCAGTGGTTCAACTGTAAAGTTACGAAGCTACGAGAATACTTTTTTGCGCAAAGCAAACAAAAATAACGACTTTATTTCACATTTTCGTCTCTACTGCGTCACTTGTGGACGCGCGTTCACGACCGTATCATGACACGAGTGTGTGGCGGCGCTGACCCAGATCTGGCGTAGACGTCATCACGCCCAATCTGGGTCAGTGCCGGCGCCGCCACACGCTCAGGTCATGGTACTGTCATGAACGCGTGTCCACAAGTGTGAGCAGTGTTGCCAGACGTACGATAATTATCGTATTTGTACGATAATTTTGACCTCTGTACGATGTATGATCAATAATGAAAAAAATCCCATAATGTAGGATAATTTCATAATTTTATGACAATTCAAATGATGGTAGTTGTAGTCATAGGGCTTCTATATTCATACACGAAATCGGCTCATTACAGACACTATAAATGCGCTCGTGCACACCTCAGAGTGTGTTAAGAATGCAGGAGGGTGCCATGCTTTAAAGCCAACGAGCACTATGTTGCGGTCCATAACGGCAAGAACCCCCTCAACATCTGGCAACACACAGGCTTCTGATGACAGCGGCTCAGATGTGGAGTTAACAGCTAAAGTCTGTCTACACTGGACGCGTCAAAGCAAGTGTTAAAAATCATTTTAATACGTCATAAATAGAACGAAGCATCAGTTTACTGTTGGGGATGTGTCGTGTCGTGTCGCATCCTGTGCAAAGTCACTGATTAGTGGTTTCTATAGTATTTTGTCACACTGCTTGCGTCCAATGTAAACACGGTACACCTAGTTATCTATTGTGGTAATTTGCAGGTCATGTCAAAAAGTTGTTGGTTTAGATAAATATCTGTATTCTGTACATTTGACTCGTGTACGATAATTTTCTTCCAAATACGATAATTTTGAGCTTCTGGTACGATACTTGGACATCTCCAATCTGGCAACACTGAGTGTGAGACACGAGGGTGAGTAATTAATGACAGAATCTTCATTTTTGGGTGAACTAACCCTTTAACCTCATTGTCATTATAAGTAAAATTTAAAAAAAAGAAAAGTGCATTGTAGAAATTTTCTCAAAAGCATGTTCTATTTTCATAAAGCTTTTAGGCTAATGTCAAATTAAACTGTAAAACTGCCTACCCTGTTACCTTTCTGAAGACAGAATTATATTTCAAAACAGTATTGAACAAAAATCATAAAGAAATTTACTTTGAAAATCACCTTTTCAAAAGAGGGACCTATTTCGTAGAATGACCCAGAAAATCAATAAGAGTCACAGACGGGCAGACGGCCACAGGTGAAATTTAAGACCAGCACAGGTCAAAATGGCTGTGCCTTAAAATAGTCAACAAACAGACTTGCGTCATCCACTTAGAGAAACAAATGAGCAAACACAACATGCCATGGGGCCGCTGAACATCGAAAGGGTTTTGGTTTAGTGTAAATATGCAAATAATTCATTCAAAACATGTGTATATTATTGACATCTGATGTGTCTAGCTGCAAGGTTTTACATGGGTCTGTATAAATATATATTTGACTCATCCAATTGCTGTAACAGCTGATTTTTTTATTTTGTTTAGTGTTTTGGAGAAATGTAAGCCTACTCTATGGATTGCCTTGTTGACATACCCTTTAGCCTAACCATAAAATGTTACCATAGGTTCCATCAATAAACAAAAATAAAAAATGATACAAAACACTGATTCTGAAAGCACTACGTGAGGGAGCTCCGTAATCATATTATTTATTAAGATGTTAAAATAACAAGAACACCATGGTTGCCATAAAGATAGCTCAAATTGTTTAAGAATATAATGAACCGCTAAATTGTTTTCATATTTTAGACTAAATGTGTGCAGACCACTGCTTATTAAAACATCACCTAATGTAATGTCACAGAAACCAGTGCCGGATGAGTCAGCGATATTGTAGTCTTTTTCCCTGAAAGAGTTGGCTAGTGATTTTAATTAAATGTTTGATGACTGCTATAAATGGCCTGAAAGCTACACAAACTAAAGGTCATGGACGACACGTCTGTTTCGCGCCCTCTAGTGTACAGTACAATGCATCGCAGTGTTGTGGCTTTTCTCCAGTCCGCTGGGTGTCAGTAGCGAGCGCTGCTTTCTTAACCGCACTTCCGCTCTGCCGCGGCCATCACGCTTCTGTCATTGCAGCGGCTTGATCCTTGAGCAGTAAGTACGTGTCGAAATTCAGCCATTTGATAAATATTACAACGCCGATTGTTTTTATTTGAATAAATAATGAACATTAGGCTTTATCTTTCCTTTTTATGAGAAATGACGCGGTTTTGGGGTGGATATATTTGGGTTTATTTTGTATAAGTCATACGCTGACCTTGTCTTGTTCACTTGTGTATAGAAGGCTTTTCCTTTCAGTTCTTATTAACCTAATTTCTGATAAAAAATGGAAAACAATTAATTTTGTTATGAAAGCTATTTAAATGCGAATAGTTTTTTTTTTCAGTATGCTAAGCTGGTGACTTTCTGAGTCCTGTATGTTGGTATTCTGTGACTAATTAGATGTACATGTTGAATATGTTGATCTGGATAGCATTCATTAAGTGCTTGGCTTCAAAATAAAAATATTAGATATTATAAAAATATTTGAAGTCTTATTACAACAGCTGGACCTACAATTTGCTTTGCATGCAGTTGGTTCAGTTTGCAAAACTTGTTAAAGATCTTTGTCATATTTCTGAATAACCGTGTGTGCATGAAATGTTTTGACAGGAGCAGAGAGATGGCAGGGCGCCGTGCAGCTGTAAAGGCCATCGATTGGGTGGCTTTTGCGGAGAGGGTCCCACCCAACCAGAGAGCCATGTTCAACAGCTTGAAGACCCGCAGTGATTCTGTTGCTGCTAAGTGAGTCTGGCTGCTGCGCTCCATGAAGCACATGAACTGCACAGTTTCTACTAGCACATGTTTTATTAACCTAGTGGTTTCAAAACTGTGCTGATTTTTTCCGAGCAAGGAACGATACATAAACCATCATCGTTGTGCCCTTGAGCAAAACACCATAGGTCAGGTGCAGGTCAATGGACTGTCCCGGTAATAAGTGTACTATATGTAAAAAAAAAATATATATATATATATATTTGACTAAAGCTGTGTTGATGCGCTATTTAGCATTTCTTCTTTCTCAAGATATTGAATCAGTACTTAAAGGGGTCATATGATGCTGCTAAAAAGAACATTTTGTGTATTTGGTGTAATGAAATGTGTTTATGCGGTTTAAAGTAAAAAAAACACATTATTTTCCACATACTGTACATTATTGTTTCTCCTCTATGCCCCGCCTTTTTGAAACGCGTCGATTTTTACAAAGCTACCTCAAGCGTGTGACAGAAATGTTACGCCCCTCGCCATACTGTTGATGCCGTGTAAAGGAAAAATTGAAATCGCATCATATGACCCCTTTAAGGACTTAAAAAAAATGTTCAGTCCAAAAATGATCTTTTCTGATATTCCAGAGTTTCAGTCATGATGTAGTTCTAATATTGCAATGCTTTGCGATTCAGTCATGATGTTTACAACATATTGTGAAATATTATATAAGATACAATTTGAAATAACTGTTTTATATTTGAGTGAATTTTCAGCATCATTACTCCAGTCTTCGGTGTCTCATGATCCTTCAGAAATCTTTCTAATATACTGATTTGCTGCTCCAAACATTAACGGTTAACAGTTTTGCTGCTTAATATTTTTGTGGAAACTGTGATACACTACTATTCAGATACTTTTAATTAGCAAGGACACATTAAATTGATCAAAAGTGACAGCTAAGATATTTATAATGTTACACAATTTCTATTTCAAATAATGCTGTTCTGTTGAACTTTTTCATCAAAAAAAAATTAAGCAGCAAAAACTGTCAACATTGATAAGAGCCGTTCTTAATAATTGAGCAAATCAGCATATCAGAATGATTTCTGAAGGATCATGTGATGCTGAAGACTGGATTAATGATGCAGACAATTCAGCTTTGCCTAAAGGAATAAATTATATTTTAATATTTGAAGAAAACAATTTTAAATTGTATTAATATTTCACAATATTGCTGTTTTTACTGTATGTTTGATTAAATAAACCTAGCATTGGTGAGCATAAATGACATCTTTCAAAAATATTAAAATCTTGAATATTCCAAACTTTTGACTGGTTGTGTGTATAAATGGTGAAATACACAAACGCAGGTTTTTGGATTTAGATTTAGGAAATTACAGCGAAATTACATTTCATATCAAACAAGTCAATTATAATTTGTGCTGAACTATTTTTACTTGCAGACTTGCATCCTTGCCAGAGAAACCAGCTCCCATCAACTGGAGTTACTACAGGAGTGTTGTGGCTAAAGCAGGCATGGTGGATGAGTTTGAGAAGAAGGTGAGATCCAGTGATTTCTCAGTTTTTTTTTTTGTTTTTTTTTCTGCTATGTGTTTTTATAGTAGGGCTGCATGATTAATCGAATGCGATTGTCATGCGCATTTTGTTAGTAATGCCGGTTCTGTAATCAGCAGGAAATCATCATCACGTGCTTTCAGATGGAGCAGCATTTACTACACATAG
>NW_015554139.1:1747165-1757437 GCF_001515605.1 Sinocyclocheilus anshuiensis
ATACTTTATTTTAATGAAAATTATAATAATAAGAACTCAGATAAACCGTATATTGCCGTAGTCGTGTGTTTATTAGTCACGTTGAAATGAAAGCAGTTGAATCTTCTGTTTATTCAGCTGCAGCGATAGGCATTTTCTGGGTTTCTTCGCCCTCTGGCCTTTGGATGGAGATTTACTGCTGATCACAGAACCGTGCTTCACTGAAAGATACGCATGACAATCGCAGCTTCTGTCGAATTGCGATATCGATTCCATTTCGATTTATCGTGCAGCCCTACTTTATAGCCTTTTTTTCCTCCCCGTTTCTCAATCTACAGTTCGCTGAATTGACGGTCCCTGAGCCAGTAGACACTCAGACAACAAAGATTGATTCCCAGGAGCAGGAGGCCGTGAGTCTCTCCTCATACTTCAGTTGTTCTGTTTTAGCTAATGTTTTTCAGTATTTATGTGTTTGCTCTGAATTGGTTTCAAAGGTCCCATCGGGTGATCCATCATATTAAACCAACAGCCACTGTACCCTATTAGATTTACGTATCATTATTATTATTATTATTATTATTGTTTAGTAAACAGCACATGCTTTCTACACTGTTATTTATTAAATTAACACAACAAAGAATATCTCATTTATATGCAGCCATATAATACATGTTTATAAACAGCAACATTACCTACAACTAGTTTAGACATTTGAATACTTCAGTGAACATTTTTTGAGTGCTAATGCAAATTAATGATTGAAGAGATCAGAGTTTTGAAAAACTTGACAATTTTAACAGCATTCTGTAAATACAGGTACTTTTACTGTACTAGGCAAATTCAGGCCATTATTCTTTTAAGAACTGGTTGTTCCAGTAGTTTTTTGCATATCATTATGTTGTCTCTTAATGTATTTCAGAGCAAAACCGCAGCTGCTTATTTGGAAGCATCTAAAGCTCGCATTGCTGAGTATGAGAAGGCGGTAAGTTTAACCTGCAGCATGATTGTGTTGATAAAGTCACTTGGCAATTTATTCCAATCTATCTTGGCAAATTAGTCTAAAGTGCATGTAACTGCCAAAGCATTTAATGTTTGTGCATATAGACCAGAACATGAACCCATGGCTTTTGTCATGTGTTTAGAATAAATATGATTGAGCATAACCCATAATATTGAGTAGTCTGACAATGATAGAAGTAGCTAACAGTGATAGAAGAAACACAAATGCACAAAAATGTACATTAGCTAATCAATTTGTCTTTGAAACCCATCACTAAAATGATTGGATTTGATACAATTCAAAATGATGAAGCATTTTACTAATTTTTCCCCTCTGACTGTTTGTCCTCTGCAGCTTGAGAAGTTCAGGAACATGATTCCTTTTGATCAGATGACCATAGAAGATCTCAACAACACCTTCCCAGAGACCAAGCTGGACAAGGCAAAACATCCATACTGGCCACACAAGCCTATTGCCGACTTGTAATTTATGAGCAGCACCCAGAGCTTCAGTAATGTATCTTTGAGTCTGAGGTTGCTCTGTATAATGCTTCTGCTGTAGAAGTGATTCCAATCGGGAAATGACTAATTACTGTTTTATTTGTGGATGAAAATAAAGATAAATTGTTTAAATAATGACTTTTTATTACTTATTTTTGCACAACATTTTGAAACATAAGTAAAATTACTAATAGTATTAGATTAAGCAATTAGCCATGAGAGGTTGTGATTTATAATTTTTTTTTAAAGGAGTAGTTCACCTAAAAATGAACATTTGCTGAAAATGTACTCGCACTCAGTCCATCCAAGATGTAGATGAGTTTGTTCATCAGGAGAGATTTGGAGGAATTTAGCATTACATCACTTGCTCATCAATGGATCCTCTGCAGTGAATGGGTGCCGTCAGAATGAGAGTCCAAACAGCTGATAAAAACATAATAATAATCCACATGACTCCGGTCCATCAATTAACATCCTGTGAAGCAAAAATCTATGTTTGTAACCAACAAATTTTATTAATGATAAACAATTACCGAGGGCCTTTTGGTGAATAGACAGCATTTTATATTATATTCTTAGTGGACAAAAATGCACAGGTGGCATCTCTTTATTTGGCAATGGCCTTTTAAACTACAGTGTTCTTTTAAAATGTATTATTTATTTAGCATTTATAAATAATGTATTACATGTCTTTCATCTGCGCTCTGCGGCATCATCGGCTGGCTTGCCCCAAAACGCAGCAAGAAGCCCTGGGTTATGTTGGGAAAAGCATACTACCATGTTACTTACAATATATCTGCAATAGGCTTATACTGTATATATAATGTGTGCATGCATTTTCAGTATGCATGGAGTGCCTGGATGAAGTACTACATTTGCCAAAATCACTCAATTATTTAACTGGAATGCAAAGTAAAACAACTTTATTTGTGAGATGATGATGGGATTTTTTAGGGAACTGGAGCACTGAAAAAAAAAAAGGTATGATTACTTGTAAAATTTTCATTCTGAAATTTCTGAAATACACTGAATTGAAGTAGAAAGACTGAAATAGTATTTTCTTGTAAAACATACTTTAATAATCTTTGTTTTATTTACAACCTCTAAAATCTTTCTTTACAGTGCACTGAACTAGCGGAAAATTGATTATATTTGAGTCTGTTAGACTCAGGCCAAAAAGACTGGTGTAAATTAAAGACTGTGTAATCCAAATCATATTTCACTGAAAATGTTGTGCAACTTGAATTTTCATGCATCAGCTAAATAGTTTGGACATCTTTGATTAATAGTCACCACTGTATAAAAATTACGAATTGAAATTGGAGCTGCACAGTGAGTGTCTTTTTATGTGATGCTTAGCTTTAGTCACGGCTGCCGTCTCAAGGCCACATCATAAACCTTCATTTGTCATGCTCAGAAATTTGAGAAACTCCATGTCCTTTTGGGCATGAAATATGTACTCTCTGTGTGTATGTGTGTGAGACTTAAATATATATAAATATATGAAGCCTCCCCTCAAAAATCCTCCTTTGTCTAAACTTTTTCATTTCCATAGCTATAAAAACCATCATGACCTGGCTTAGAGCCGTCTGACCCCTCAACCACTAGAGGGCGCAGTGAATCTACATATCTCTATATAAAAGTGGCTGGACGAGAATACAGAAATTGCTTGTAAGCATGGATCGCGGAAGAGGGGGGCCGCACGGCCTGGGACCCGGTTACTTTTGAGGTCTGGTACAAATATGACATCGGCAACAAAATACATAGGCTAGGCTCATATGTATGTACGATTAATCATTAAACGATCTTATTCCTAAATGACGATGATTCTGCTATGTCTATTAAACCTTTGATCACAAATCACAATAACATCAGAATATTTAAACCTGCTTTCGTGCAGATGATCCAGAGAGAGCAGCGCTCATCATGTAAGCTTTATGTTTGAAACAGCTTCACAAACAGTCTACACAGCAGGCTACATTTCTGTGTTGCAAACATTAAATAATAACGAAAGTATTGGGATACAAGTTTATAGTCCGGCCTCCGGATATAGACTCTGATGTTGACTAAAGTTAGGCTTCAAATAAAGATTGTATGTGCTACATTATGCCAGTAGGTGGCGACCAGTGACTGTTAAAATGTATTTGATGACTGAATCATTCATTCGAGAGATTTGTTCAAAAACTCTGGATGAAACAAGCCTTTATTAATTTATTTCAAATGCTTTTTATTTATTTTTTCTTTTTTTACATAATGAATTCATTTAAATTGATACATATATATATATTTTTTAAATAGACTCATTTATAACATTTTAGACATTTATAAATAGGCTCATTTATAACTAAAATATTTAGTCAGAACCTCAAGTAGCCTAAATTAGCCCTACATAATTATTTGGTTTGGTTGTCTAATGTTTTGTTTTCAGAATCGTGGGAGAACCATGATTTCTATACATAATACATAATATTTCTGGCATAACACTATTAGTACTGTTTCCAATATTAAAATGTAGAGTAGCATTTGTGTTCAAAGGGAGAAAAAAAACAACCTTATTTAAAAACCTAATAAACCATGCAATGCCATACAGTGATTTTATTACTTGTTACTTATTACTGTGTTGCAACCTGGAATTAAACCACACCATGCTGGTTTCATCTGGCCAGAGGAGAACTTGATTTTGAGATAAGTCTCTTATGCTCATCAAGGCAGCATTTAAATACAAAAATACAGTAATATTATGAAATATTATTACAATTTCAAATAACGGTTTTCTATTTGAATGTATTTAAAAAAAAAAAAATTTTTCACATGATCCTTCAGAAATCACACAGATGCTGATTTGCTGCTCAAGAAGCATTTCTTATTATTACCAATGTTGAAAACAGTTTTGCTGCTTAATTTTCTTCTCAGGATTCTTTGGTGAATAGAAAGTTCAAGTAAACACCATTTATTTAAATGATTCTTCCGTAAAATTAAAAATGTATTTCATGTCACTCACTGAATAAAATAAATTTATTTCCCAAAAAATAAAAAATAAAATAAAAATATATATATATATAATATTTAATATTATATTTTATATTTACTATTTTAGAATTCTTTCCAAAAAAGAAAAAAAAAAATATATATATATACATATATTTTTTATAAAATATTAAATAAATAATATACATGTGTACATTGTGTTCATGTGAATATTTCCACTTACTCACATTATCTTTGTAAGTGGGGTATTCATGGCATTTGACATTCCTGAGTAGCCATACATGTTATAGATAGCAGAGGTTGAGGGAATTTTTTGTCAGCACATTTTCCAGTTTAAGAGGCGCGTCTGTCCGCCTATAATCAATCTCTGAGTTCACGGCAGCAAACAGCAACAACTGTTCGAGCAGCCAGGCATTCGGACAGTCAGCGAGTGGAATGTCTGCTAATATATCTGAGGCTGTGTTCAGCGTGGCAGAGCATGACCCTCAACAACACGGCTAGAAATATGCTCACAAATGACTCTTTATCTGAGAAGACCATTCAAAACAGAAGGCCAGAAACACTGGCTACAATGCTGTTAAGGAGTGAGATTTCCTGGAATCTCAACACATCTTGTGCGCTGCTTTTCATTTACTATCCACTCATTCATTTAATATATTTTTTAAATAAACATTTCAATGAAATTCATATGTAAGCACAGTTTATACTGTCTACAAAAACTCATTTCAAGAATTGAAGAAGCCTTTCAAAAAGTTTTTAAAATCACAAGAACCATAAATTCACCTAATGTTTTGATTAATCTTACTAAAACAGTCCTCATGTGACCAAATTGTCAAAACCAAGTTTTTCATACATTTAAACTACAATACATTTTCATTTAATTGCAATTAACATGCAATTAAGTTTCCTAAAACATCACACTGAGTTTGTCTTGTGAAAATTTGCAAAATGCAGTATCTTTTCATGAGATTCACACAAAACTCAAAATCGTCATAAATCAAGTCAAGCCACTTTTTGCATAGCGCTTTATACAATACTGGTTGTGTTAAAGCAGCTTTACAGTGTCAAACAGGAAAATAGTTTGTCAATAATGCAAGAAGACATTGATTATAATCTCCACGATTTACAGCCCCATCACTGTTGTTTACCCTCTGCTCATATTATATACTGCTTGCTTCCTTTAGTCGTCCTCCGTGCCTAAGCTCATTCTCCAGAGTCAAGGGATCTGATCCTATACCCTCGAGATGTTTCTGTTGCCCTCATGAAGAATATAAATGCCAGGATTGTGCATATGTGCAGCAACCACTGCTGACAGTGTGTGTGTGTGTGTGTGTGTGTGCACACGTTTGTGACTGTTGTTTAATATGTACTTTCCCTCTGCTCAGCCATTCTTTCTACAGCTGATGATTCAGCTGTCACACACACACTTGTCCCTGTTCATAGAGCTGTCATCACACCGGGACCTGCCATAGATAGTGTAATGATAATGATCTGATCACGTCCATGGCTCTGGTTCTGCAGATAAGTTACTGTTTTGTGACACATCTGTGACACATCTCAGACCTGACACTAGCAGATATTACTCATGTCCTGTCTTGGTTTGAGCTTTGCACTTTATTGTTTAAACAAAAACACTTTTAAAAGGTTTAATTTGCAGAACTTTTTTCATAATATAGTGATTCAAATTCAGATCAGCACATAGGTTCTAGGTATTGGGGAAAACCAAAGTGTTTTTTTTTTCTTTCTTGAAGCTTCAGAAAAGTTTTGTCCCACTGAACCTTCATACGATACATAAACATAAATAAATAAATAATGTATTGCGCTTTCCACAAAAAAAATATTGTTTTCGACACTGATAATAACAATAAATGTTTCAATAAATAAATAACAATACAAGTTTGGGGTCATAAGATTTTTAATGTGTTTGAAAAACATTAAAAACTTCATGACCCCAAACTTTCAAACAGTAGTGTTTGTTTGATAATACATTTATTATTTATTGCAATATTGTAACTTTAAATAAATAATAAAAAAATAAAACAAAATACATAAAAAAGAAGTAAATGAAATGAAATAACTTCTGTTTCATATAGTATATTAGATATTTATGTATAAATTGTATTCATGTTTCTCTGTTTTCAAAAAAATACCAAATAAATGGCAACTTTTTTTTTTCAAATATCATAAATATCTTTTCAATTATTTTTTGCACATATCATAGCTTTATTTTGTTGCCTCTTACTGTCTGTTCCTCCCTCATTTCTCACATAAGTTGTATCAGAGCGGAGAGTTTCTGCAAACAGAGCTCTTTTGTTGTGCTGGAAAAAAGCAGGCCTGAATTCCATCAGGTGATCCAGTGATTGCATATAGAGGCCAATGAACCTGTTTGCACTTGGCTTGCAGCCTACATGACTAACAGTAGTAATTTGTAGTCTTTCCTGGCAGAGAGATGAAACACTGAGAGATTGGTTTCCTGTATGAGATGACACTATTGTTGTCTGTTTCTAGTAGCTGAGACAAAGTTGGGGGATTTGCTAACTATTTCAGACTTGTTAGAATATCCAAACAAGAAGCAGCTCAAACATCTAATTGAATGAGCTCAAAAACTTTTGTAAAAATCAGTTTTATATTATATTGTATTAGAGTGTCTCTCTGCTTTGTGTCGTGCCTAACTATACCCTTTCAACATGGTAAAATAACTGTAAACACTGCCTTTTTGCTTGACATTAATCCGCACTATCTACACCAAAGATAATATGTATCTTTTCAAAACAAAGATACCCGTTCTACGAAAATCTCACACACACATCTATGGAATGACATCAATGTCTCTGTCAATGTCTTTCAAACCCCCACCTTTCCATCACTCTCACTTTGTCCTGGAGCAAACAGCTCACAATCGCCTTTGTGTGGCCCTCCGTCTGCATTTCCCATCTATCAATCTCCTCGTCCATTGTGCCACAGAGAGACCCATCCATCATCACAGCCCGTCCGCCTGCTGTTTCCTGCTGAGCCCGAACCAACATTGTCATCTCACAATGGCTGTTGTCTGTGTGACACTGCTATGACCCCGTCTGCCCTTATTCTAATGACTGAATTTATCCAGGGTTAGTTCAGGTCCACTCACATCCTCTATGAAGTGGTCCGGGTCAGGGTGGGCCGCTCTGGTTGCCAGGGACTCCGTTAGAGCTGCGGTAACACCACAGACGCTCTTTACTCTGAACAAACAGCCGGCTTTGCAAACAGACTTAGACACTGATATTTAAGTGTGGAAGAGATGCCTACTTCTGAATTAATTGAGGCATAGTTTTTCTACAAATGCTAATGTCTGTACGCTCATCAGATTTAAGATCTGGGAGAATCTCAAGTCTAAACTGACACCAATGCACTTGATTAAAGGAACGATTCAATCAAAATGACATCTGTGGCATCACTTACTCACCCTCATGCTGTTCCAAACTGGAATTTTCATTCCAATAATAGTGCTTTTGTTGAACGGCAAACTTCTTTTTGTTAAAAATCAAATCAACAGAGCTTTGTGATTTATTCTAAATGTACAAAATGCCAGCATAATTATGGTGATCAGACATTCTAGTGTAACTGGAACAGTTGCTAACAATATAACTATGTCCCGGTTTAATGGGCTCCACTGACAAAAATGTCATTGTTATGCTAGGTTGTATCGGTTCTTAATATGACACTGAACGAAAATTAAATCTGATTCTTGCAATCCATCTCATTCTCAAAACTTAGCATGCTTACTTTTGCTCACTGTCATCTACGCGCAAGTTAGCTTAGCTTCTCAAGTTAGCTATTTACCTATTTAGCTAATGGCCAAAATACTGTCATGTGTCCAAAATCGCATACTGTTTTAGTAGGTACTACTTTTGAATTTGAATTTATTTCACAAACGTTAAAAAAGAAGTTCTATATAGTATGAATATGGGTAGTAGTATGAATGAAATTCGGACGTACTACATCCGCCATGTTGTTACTGTCACATGACCTACAAGCGTCAGTTGCGTCGCTTCACTTCCATTCATAAATGCTCTCCCGTGACCTCATGGGATAGTAAAGTGTCCATCCAATGCACACTTCAGAATCCGGGTGGAGGTAATAGGTCATCCGGGTACTTTTCGCTTACTGTTTTTCGAATACTATGAATTCGGACATACTACTCACCTCACATACTGTTTTTCACCTACTATATAGTAGGGAAGTATGCGATTTCAGACGCAGTGTCTATTCACACACGCTTACGAAAATTAACCATGGTTTTTATTACAGTAAAAGTGTAGTAACCATAGTTTTTTGGTCTATTGATTACCATTTGTATAACCAATGTTTTACTACAAATACCATGGTTAAACTATGGTTAATGTAGCAAAACCATGGTTAATTTGTGGTTAACATGTTTTTTTTTTGTTTTATTTGTAGTAAAAACCTGGTTAATTTCCGTAAGGGCAGTCACTTCTAATGCACTCCAATGTGTCTGAACGTTGCTGTGTAAGTTGGTTTAACTGTTAATTTGCTAATAACTAGCTACCTGAATAATAGCACATACAGTACATTTTAAAAGTTTATCTTATATTTAGCTAATGTTAGCACCGCTTTTCTTCATCTGCTTTAACTACCGATGGTATTATACACTGTTCTGCCATCTATCGACATGACCTTCTCTTAGTTTTATGAAAATTACACTGATAGTGAGTTTTAAAGAACGGTGAACACAATGATTAACTTACCTGTGCTTTCCACGTTGTTATTCCGTACCAGTGTTTATGCTTGTTATTTGTCTTCTGCCGTCAGAGCTTTTCTGCTTCTTCAGTCGCACATGTACTGATTCTCCCATTGTTTCTGCTGGTTAAGCACTATAATAATGTTTCATTATCTAATTTTTGCTCTTGGCTTTAGCAAACAACACTATGCTACTAGCCTGAGGTGGCAGCCAATGAGCGTGAGGATCAGGGTTGCCAGGTTTTCACAACAAAACCCACCCAAATGCTACTCAAAACTAGCCCAATCGCGTTTCAAGGGGGATCCCCCGGTAAAAATTGCATTCAGGTTGGGTAAAATACACGTTTTTGTGGGGTTCCCCTGGTAAAATTAGCATTTTAGGGGATAAATATCACGTTATTGGGATCTCTTAAACCCGCGGACATGAAAAAAAACCCGCGGCAACAGTGTTAAAGTAGCCTAATTCCACGGGAAAACCGCGGACTTGGCAACACTGGTGAGGATTCTCTCCAACTTTAAGCTGGCTGCACACTAGACGATTTTCAAATCTTAACCGATTTTAAAACCATGGGAGACCACAGACATGAAGACAGTTCAACCGATTTTTAGCCTTATAATCCTCTGAACGCGCAGACTAGATGATTCGACCAGACCGTGAGACCACACACTTGTCGATTGTAGGAACGATTTCACAGTGACACGTGATCTCACGGAGACTCGCGAGATCAAACATGACTAGAGAAGAAAAACAAATAGAATACAATCAACATTGTCAGCTGACTCTCCCAGCGCTCGTTCTGTTTCACAGTGAAAAACAAAGTATAACAAAGAATATGAATGATGCTCTATACTTTCATGGCATGTTTGTGGCTGCCACGTTTCAGCTATAGAAGCACACAACAGGCTTGTTTGAGATGCGCCTCGTCTCGCCTGAAATGTAGGCGAGAGCAGGTGGCTGCAGTGAGTGGAGGAGTGAAATAAACGCAGTCAAGAGGGACAGTTCTGACCTCTCGAAGTGGAACAGATACCAACGAGATCAAAGGCAGATATCGCATTATTCTCGCTCAA
>NW_015554139.1:1757952-1759035 GCF_001515605.1 Sinocyclocheilus anshuiensis
ACCGCGACAAACGCCAGTCTCCCTTCTCTGCAGAATGCGATATATCCTCTCAACCAAACACAGCGCACTATTCCACCCACTCTAGACAGTAATGGTGGCGCTTTGAATACACCTGGCATCCTAGTTTTCCTCATCTACTTTGTACTTTGTGATCAACAAACAAACTTAGGGCTGCACGATAAATCGCATGTGATTGTCATGCGTGATCTCACAGAGACTCGCGAGATCAAATTTGACTAGAGAAGAAAAACAAATAGAGGACAATCATCGTTGTCAGCTGGCTCTACCAGCGCACGTTCTGTTTCACAGTGAAAAACAAAGTATAGAAAAGAATATGTGTGATGTTCTCTGCTTTCATGGCATGTTTGTGGCTGCCAAATTTCAGCTATAGAAGCACGCAACATCCGGGAGACGCTTGCTCGCTCTCATTGGCTATCGCGGGTATCACGTCAGAGGCAGCCAGATCAAGAGTCCTAAATATCAAACATGTTTGATATTTACGATTTGAGTTCGGCGACGTTTTGTCTCGATCGGGAGCAGTTAGATAATCATAATGACACCACACGATAGAGGATTTTTTGGACAAAAATGCTTGCGACAAGCTGCGAATTGGGTCACACCCCCCGATCGTTAGGGGGTGGCCAGCTCAAGGCTGCAAAAATACAGTAAAAACATTAATATTGTGGAATATTTTTACGAATTTAAAATAACTGTTTTCTATTTTAATATATTTATAGTGTCATTTATTCCTGTAATGGCAAAGCTGAATTTTCAGCAATTTTTCAGTGTTACGTGATGCTTCAGAAATCAGTCTAATTATCTCTATCGGGAGCAGTTAAATAATCGTAATGACACCAAACAAACAAAAAATCGCTTGCGACAAGCCTCGAATCGCCCCCCCCCACCAAATATATATTTAGGACTGCACGATAAATCGCATGCGATATTTAATGGCATCTTAATTGTCAGTAAAGCCGGTTCTGTAATCATCGGTAAATCTCCATCACATGTGTGCTTTCACATGGAGCAGCATTTACTACACAGAGCCGTTGTTCACTGACAAGCTGCGCAAAACCACGTTCA
>NW_015554139.1:1760060-1786524 GCF_001515605.1 Sinocyclocheilus anshuiensis
CATTCGATTATGAACGCGATATTGAGTAGCTTGTCAGTGTAAGTGTTTTTATTAATGCCATTAATGTTTTTGTTAATACAGCGTATTTCACTATAGTTAACTAAATGAATGTAAGATGGCAAAGATGAATGCACTTTTGGAAGTTGAATGCAAGGGAAATGTCATTTTGGAATTTCTGTGGTTTAATGTGATATTGTTGTTCATGTATGTTCATGATTAAATTTTCCTTTATTGTTGTAATTAATTTATAGCATTAACAAGATGAGCGTTGAATTCATTTTGGGAGCGATGACTGATTGAATGTATTTTTAGTCCAGTGCCTGTATACAAGATTAGTATTGACCAAGTTCAGAGGGTGTCATATGTGGATCAACTTACTATGATGTGTATTTTCAACAGTTTCAATATGAAAAATAACTTTTGTATTGATTCAATGGATTTATTGCATTTTGAAAAAAAAAAAAAAACGTGTCATGGATTTATTGCATTTTGGGAAAAAAAAAAAAAAAATTTTATAATAAATGTTTGAAAATCAGAATCTGTTATTATAACCTAAAGATGCTATGTGAAAGTTTGAAACAGAAAATAGTGGTTTTCATCTTGCCACTTTCTTTTAACACTTTTCTTAGTAAACTATTATGAAGGAGTAGGCTACAGTCTTCATATGTGAATGCACAAGTTATTAGTTAAGTTACAAGTTATATAGTAAATAAGCACCAAACTACTGAATGCACCTTTAAAGGGATAGTTCAAGTTCACCCAAAATTGAGCTCTTCTTTGGAACAGAAACAACGATTTCTCGAAAAAGAATCCATCTCTTCCAGTCCATAATGCAGCTGTATGGGTCCCTCAAAACTGAAATCCATGCAAAACAAACACAACAGTAATCCATATGACCCCAATTATTAAACCAGTGTTTTCTGAAGCAAATCTATAGGTGTGCGTGTGCGAGAGAGAGAAATATTTTTAACTTCTTAAACGGTGTCTGGCCAACTGGCCATATGGTTCCACCGAGTTCCAGTTGGCTGGATGTTTATTAGCTAAACTAAAGTTTAAAATTTCACTTACCATTGATTCATAAAGTGGGGTTGTATGGATTGTGTTCGCTTTGTGTGTGTGTGTGTGTGTTTTGAAGCCACTTACCGTATGTTAACTTGGCAAAGCACTCATGTCCGCATTTACGTGCATATGTTCTGGCCTAATGGAGAAATGGCAAATCCGAAATATTTTCAATGACAAGCTGAAAGAAAATGTCCCATTTCTTCATGTTTTTTTGTCACTGCAAATGTTCATTTTCCATTGCCCAGAGAGATAAATCAGATTGCTGATCAAACTTAAAAGTCAAAACTTACAGACAATATACATTTTTTTTTATTGATTAATTTGCATTTGATTCAGTTCGAAATTTGTGGGAAGCGGAACAAATCACAAGGCAATTGTTAAACACATAACACAATATAAAATATATGAGACTAATATGAAAATATCTCTATAAGACTTGTTCTCTAACTTTGATATAATAGATTACATTTTAAGGAACTAATGCTATTCTTCTATTTACCTACAGTAAATTATATAATTATAATGATATAAACCTGGTAGTAGGCTGATGTAAATGATATAAACCTGGTAGTAGGCTTATCAGAGCACCAGACAATGCAGTATTTCATTGTGCCAAGATAATGAATTCATGACATCATGAGAAAGTACTTACCCCAGTGACATATTCTCCTGTTGCCATGGGGCCACTGAAATGGCACTGCCAGCTTTTAGCAAATGGCTACTGGGGGAGGGTGAAGAGTAAACAGAAATGCCTTTGGTAGTGTGCTTGTCCAACATCTTCCCCTTCTCTCATCTAGACACAGCCTCTTTTGGGGGTGCTGAGAGGGCCGTTCTCAAGCCCTACACCCTGTGTATTTGCTTACAGATCCCACATATTTGACTCCATTCACTCATGTGAGGTGACAGACGCTCAACACACAGCAAGACAGGGTGCAAATCAATGGCAGAAGAGGAAGGTTGTAAATCCAATGTGACGTGATCATCAGTTTGATTTCACATACTCATAAACAAATTTGCCATTTGAGTTCAGATCAGAAATGGCCCCAATAAAAACAGCTCTGGCAGAGTTCCTGGAACAAATGGCAGATGTGAACTGATAAGACTACGGGTGATTTATTATGCTTTAAAAAAAATTCAAAGCTGCTTTAAAGACCCCATGCAGTTAAAATTAAGAGATTTGTGACTTATCCATCTATATGCTATAGTGAACTCTTAAACACTGACAAAATAAACAGTTAGCAAGCAGATATGCTGTTAAATGGGCTTTATTTCTGTAAATGCTTGTCATACACAATGCCATTTTTTTTTTAGAAAATGAACCTGCCTCTGATTAGCATGTAGCAAGTAGCAAATAGTGGTTTGCCAATGTGTCTTTAGTCTTGATAAAATTTTCTGTACTATTTCCTTTCCCAACTGTGGAAGTAGCTGGAATTTATTCATTTTAAAAGTGTATTCAGTGCTTTCATTCATAAATAGCTACAAGGCTAATGGCTATCTTAAAAAGTGACAAACCTACAATATGTGAAGCCCAAACTTCCTGTTTCATATTCCAGGGAATATGTCAACATAGGAAAGAAAACTGCACACATTAAACCATTTCACCTTTTAACCCTTGTGGAAAAAGACGTACACTTTAGCATTCTTATTGCAGAAATAATTCACTTTAAAAGAATATACTTAAGTGTGAACTGAATGTAATACTTTCAGACACTTACGTGGATATTAATTACAAATAAATAAAAATTCATTATAGTTTGAATTTACTTTATTGAACTCAGTTACTTTAACTTTAGATTGCTTTTTTTGACCCACTTAAGTAGGACTTAAGTACACATTTATATGTAATTTCATAATTACTTCTATTGTCTATTGTTGAAATATTTAAATTGTACTGCTGAGTGTACTGACAAGCATTTATAGTAAACTAAAATATACTTTAATGTCATTTCTATTGAAACTTCTGTGTCCTGTATTTAAATATATTTGTAATTACACATTTGTGCTGATGAAGTTGCCATTTAGTACATTTAAAATATATTAACTATGCAATATCAAAAAACACACTACAGTTAAAATTATAATCAAGTACTTTACATGTGCTTTAGTATGTTAGTTCACACATCAAAATAAGTGTACTTCTATAAAGCATCACTAAATAATACTGAAAGATTGATTTTAGATGTACTTTAATTTAAAAGTTTTAATTTCACATTATAAAGTGCACTTGAGTGTGCTTAAGTGTGTTAAGAAGCAGTCATGAAAGAGGACTCTCTTCAGGTACACTTAAGTGTCTGTTATTCATTAATATATTATCTGCAAGTACAGTTTTTAAAATTGAGATTTGAAGTACACTATAAGTGCATACTTAATACAATTAAGTGCAGTTCTTATTCACAAGGGAAAACAGAAGTGAGGCCTCCTTGACTATTTGAAGGGCAGTTGAGTTTGTGCATGGTGGAATTTCTTCACATAATTCCCTAGACTTTCATGTACTTGGAGATCGTAAAACACTAACCAGTCCTCAGTGCTCAGTTCCATGCTGGGTTTTGGCCTTTCACAATCAATTGCTATTTCAGACTCTGTATTTAATCTAATTGTCACAAGCTATTTAGTTTGTGCGCATACATCACACAATAGTATTTCTGTGCAAAATTTGCACAGAATAAAACAGCAAAAGGTCATTTACAAAGAGGTTATGACAGAGACAAGAATTAGTTTTCTCTCTCAAAGTCTTATGTGATTTACAGCGAGGGCTCTCAGATTTCTCCTCTCTGATTATTATGGAACATTTTATCATACTGCACTGTCATTTTAATCCAAGCCTTCTATTTGGAAAACATATTTTTACCACATTGTCATTTTTATGAGATAAAAGGCTTTAATGCATTTTTCAGAACCTCTTCTGGAGGTTCATCCCTTTTGTTGGGAAATGCTTTTGTAGATGATATTTCTTTTAATTATAGTATATGTATACAATAGGCCTTTAGGCCTCATTCATGGAGCACACAAGCAGAACAAATTTGTATATAAATGGCGTGTAAATCCATTGTGATGTAAATTGTTGCATTTATTCATTGAAACAATTCGTTCCCCTTGTGTTTCATGAATGAGGCATTACATTTTGAATGGAAAACTAGTGTACTGCTTACTGCATACTGAGCAGTGTACACTGAATACTGGCTACTATTTTTTTTATAACTAGCATCAGAAGCAGATGCACTATGCAATTTTAAATGCTAAACATTAAAATTCACGACACATCAGCAAGTGACTGTATATAACAAAAATTTTGTACAAATGTTTTGGCATTTCATCAAGAATGAATAAAAAACAAGATGTTAAAAATGTGGCTAACACTACTTATGATTTCATACCCTACTCTTGTGAAAAAATTAGACTTTAACATACTTTTAAAAAGCGTACTTGGTATGGAAATAAATCATATAATTGCGATTAAACAAACGTGTTAATTTTAAATGAATGCAATTAGCTTTAGAGTGCTTTTTTGACCCACTGAAGACTTAAGTATAATAAAATATACTTTTAAAATTTGAAGTACACTATTAGTTCACATTCAATATAATTATAAGCACACTTCTTTTTCATTAGGGTTGGCTCTAATGCATTGCTCATTTAGTCAAATATAGCAGGTAATCTTGCTATTCCAATCCACGAGTGAAAAAAATTACATGGGCTATACAAGTTCATGCTGCAGAAATAGCCTAAATAGTATGGCAGTATGCTATTCTAACATTCTAACAATGCTATTATAAATAATATATTGTCAACTCTTCCCACTTTTTCTGTATAGAGTCATTTTTCAGTTCCAAAATGCTTGAAAATGCTTAATGCTGAAAAATACTCAATATATATTCCGAGGTGCTATAAGGACATTTGCTTTCACCTTCATAATAAAGATGTATGTTATTCTTGCCTGTGCGGGAAGGTCTAGCTAGTGGGTGTCCTCTGGGCCGAGGCGTAGTGTTTGTACTGGAGGAAGCGCCACGTGCAGATGCCACAGAGCTCCTATTGATTCGCCCTCATCAGGGCCTGACTTCTGGCCGGGGGGTGCGCGTGTGTGAAGTCAACACATTCCCAGCATTCCTCCACTTCCCCTGCAGAAGAGATGTCACTGGCCCACAGAGCACCAATCACTCGCTTTGTTCGCTTGCCCATCTCCTCTCCCTCGGGACCCCCGGCTCCTTCTCTGGCCCTCTTGCTGCCAAGTCGCCGCGCTATTTGCTGTTACTGCAAATATCTTGACGACTCTATGTTTATTCGGTCCACCCCAAGGATGTCCTCAATTAATAGTTTCCCGTATTCTCATAATGCGTATGGTTGGATGTACATTTTAACATCACTTGGACCAGAACCAGTAATTGTGATTATAGCATTTAGGGGCCAGGAAACTGTGTCCGTTGTCAGCAGAAACCTCAACCTTAGAGTGAACCGGGTGAACAATAGCTATAGTCAGGGGCGCAATTTGATTAGACACAATTTGACATGGCAAAATATACATACTTTGCGCATGAATATTAACTATGTGTCATTTGCCTCCTGATTTGTTGAGTTTAGAAGCCATATATATTTATCTTCTTTGGTGTTGATTGTTCAGCTGCAAAACACTGTAATGTATTAATAAAGCAAAAATCTGGAAAACATTGGTTGTAAAAACCAAAGGCTTCTGCTTGGCCTTGAAATCGTCAGTTTATGCCAAGGGATCAAGGTTTGGCTGCTTAGCTTTTTTATTAGACTACATTCTAACTGTATAGATTTTTTACCAGTGAAACATTTTTGGAGGGCTTTTGAAAGCTTGAAATTGACATATTTTGCCTGTCTGCAACCTATATACTGATCAAGATTGGGATATATATATATATATATATAAAATATATATATAAAATATCTTATTTTGCATTCTGCACAAGAAAGAAATGTAAGATGGTGGAAATCACATATTTCAGAGTGTTCCTGCACCAGACAAAGTTGACCAAAGTCAAATTTCATTGATTTGCATGGGAATGCTAACAGATATCTTTCTCCAGGTATTTTCTTTGCACTGTGGTCAAGCAAAAAGAAACTCCTAATAAATAATAATTATCTCTAAAAAAGTGGAGAGAACAAACTTAAAACTTACAAAAAAATTAAGGGACAGTTATAATAGTTGCTATACTCCTGCTTAAAATCCAATTTACAGAAGAGCACTTTGATTAAAGTAGTCTAAAAGTAAGAAACCCTCAGAAGATAGTCAAAACATTGTGTGTGTATATGCAATCCATTTGAAATACTTAAGGGTTGGTTCACCCAAAAATGAAAATTCTGTCATTAATTACTCGCCCTCATGTTGTTCCAAACCCGTAAAACCTTCATTCATCTTCAGAACACATTATCTATATTTATATATTTACATATATCTACATATTATCTATGCTGCTAATAAGGCAGATTGTCACCAGCTGTGTGCGGGGGTTCCATACTCTTAAATAAGAGTGGGGGGAAATCTGGAACTGCTTGATCGAAGAGACTGTTTACGATTTATGGGGATTATACAAAAAATGAGTGGGTGGATTTTTACCATTATAGGCTGATTGTTTATACACTGTGAATACACATCTGTGTTCAAACACCTTATAAAAGTGAATTTTGCATAATAGGTCCCCTTTAAGATATTTTTGATGAAATTCGAGAGCTTTCTGACCTTGCATAGACAGCAACATAACGACCATGTTCAAGGCCCAGAAACGTAGTAAGGACATCATTAAAACAGTCCACGTGTCATCAGTGGTTCAACCGTATAATTTTATGACGCTACGACAAAACTTTTTGTGTGCAAAGAAAACAAAAATAACGACTTAATTCAACAATTTCTCCGCCGCCATTCAGAGAGTACCACGACGCATACGTGTGGTGCTGCTGACGCAGGAGCCGGCGTATACAAGCAGAGGAATGCACACGCATGCGTCGTGGTACTCTCGTGAACGTGCATCGACTGACACGGAAGAGAAGAAATTGTTGAATAAAATCGTTATTTCTGTTTTCTTTGCACACAAAAAGTATTCTTGTAGCTTCATGACATTACGGTTGAACCACTGATGTCACGTGAATTATTTTAACAATGTCCTTACCACGTTTCTGGGCCTTGAACGTGGTATTTACGGTGCTGTCTATGCAGGGTCAGAAAGCTCTGACTGGACTGTAAGCTCTGATTTCATCAAAATTATATTAATTTGTGTTCCAAAAATGAACGAAGGTCTCACGGGTCATGAGGGTGAGTGATATGACAGAATTTAAATTTTTGGCTGAAATATCCCTTTAAACTCTGAATCAAACAGTCAAATGATTCCAGATACCTTATTATCTGAATTGTTCTTATTTTCGGTTAAAATGAACAATACTGACAGCAACAAGAGCAGCAGACAAAATGCAAATTCATTCTCTGACAGTAGGTGGCGCTTTTGGACAAGAAGGTGGCGCTTTTGTACAGCAGTAACCATGGTTACCTCAGTAAACTAAGAAGCACTGCACATATGAACCTTATTTTATTAGGCGTTATAAGGAGATAACATGAAAGATTGTCAACAAAAGCTTTCTGAAGTTAGTTTAATTTCCCCCTTTCCAATGTCGACTAGCAGCAGCAGTTTTGATTAATAGACTAGTCTTGCACATCCCTACTTTTATATTCATGAACTTTTTGAAGTGTCAAAGTTGTGGTGTAATGGACTTTAAATGGAGGGACTGAAATCTCTCAAGTTTCACTAAAAATACATTTGTGTGTGTGTGTGTGTGTTTCGAAGATGAACAGTCTTATAGATTTGATGAAAGAAATGTTTAGCCACGTTTCACCGTATTTAATTTACCATAAAACACTGCAAATATGTATTAATAACACCTATCGAGTGAACCAAAAACCTGGAAAACATCGGTTGTACAGTTCAACCAACTGGCAAAGGTTTCTGCTTGGTCGGTTTATGCCAAAAATTTCATAAATACTCCCTTCTCTGGCAAAATGTCATTGTTCACACTTCAAAAAGTTCATAAAGACATCATAAAAGTAATCCATATGAATCAAGTGGGTTAATCCAAAGGTTCTTGACTGAGTGCCTGCCTGTAATTGATGACAGAATTTTAAACTAAAGTTTTAAAAATGAAAGTTTGTTTTTTTGGGGAAGATCATTCTGCAAGACACAGCAACTTTATCATTGTGACTGGGGCATAGGTCCATTTCCTCAGTTTATATATAAGTCTACATCAACAACTAAACAGTAGCAATGTGGCATCAGGGTCAGCGTCTAGTTCCAGAGGGAATATCTTATCCATAAACTCCAAACATACTTCACAATGCGGTCGGGATGCACTTGGACAGAATGTCGCCAGCGAGGCACTCAAAGCGCCGGTGCAAGTGGACAACCATGCTTCTTTTCCTTTATTTTCCCTTTCACCCCGTAGGAGCTCGGAGCGAGGGTTTGCTGCACCGCAGCGTTGTCATGGGAACACTGTTTGCATTTCCCAGTGAGCGATTCCAGAGCTGCTGCCGTTGGACTGGAATTCAGTCTCTCCATTGAGTGCAGATCAGCCTGCAAAAGCAATTGTCTATTTGTGGCCACTCACTGAGAGACATTATGGGTGTGTTTCTGTCAAAAGTAAAGCAGAACAAGATGGAGCAAAGCAAAACTCCCAACGACAACCAAAAGACTCTGCGACAACTTTTTTTGAAACGATATTCTCTCATTCTGTTTGGTGTTGTATGTTGAAATAGATGGCCTGAAAATGAGCCACAAGCATCAGGAATGCTCAGATTCATAGTCCACATGGCCTGCTCCTCCATTTTGTGTGGCATCACAGGGCTCTATTGAAGCCGTCTCACTCTCTCAGAACGGCCCGGCTCACACAAAGAGCCCTTTCACTCTGACCTTGACTGAGCGCCTCCCTGGGCACCGCAGCAACCCGTGGAGAGGAATCCGCTCCAGTCTGCTTCCAGTGAATGATAACTCTCCTGTATGGCTGGAAAACCAGAAGTAATGCATTTCATATGGAGCTGGACCAATAGACCAACCACCAACACCAGCGTGAAAGCCTGATATTTCCCGGAGGGAGTCCAGACGGAAGTGAATCCGCACATAATGCTCAATGGATAAAGCTTGTTATGCATCATGTTCTTGATTTAAAAATAATGGGAGAAGGGGAGCTTGGTTGGTTAATCACAAACATGAGGCCACTACAATGACAGAGGTATTTTGTTAGAGAAGGAAGTAGCCTATTTATGAAATGTTTAAAAATATTCATTTACAGTTGCTCACATCCATCTCGTGGAATCTGCAAAATGTCAATTACATTTTTTTTTTTTTACTAAATATTTATTACTACCCTTAATGGACCATTTTCACCAACTGTGATGATGCATTTCCACAATTAACATCATTATTAACTATATAAAAGCAAAGGTGTTTTTTTTTCCATATTTGCTATTTTTTTGTCAAATGTTTTGTAAATTAATAACACTTTGATGTAAGTTTTGGAAAGGCAAGGAAACACCTGAGGATTGTTTTTTTTTTTCTGTTGGGGTAAAAGGACACAATGATGAAAAATGATTTGTTGTAGTTTCTGTTCAACACTATGAATGTTTACCCAACTGTGAGAACGAAATGGGTCCATAAGCAGGATGATCGGTATAAATTGTACTTATTTTGTCTTCTGGGAAACTTGCAAATATCTTATGTAGCTGCTGAAGGCCAGTACTAAATAAAAAAAACAAACAAACAACAAAAAAAAAAACTTTAAGTACAGTTTCCCAGATCATCCTGTTTTCAACCCCACTCTTAATGCAATGCGTTTACTTTGTGCATTCGTGAACATTTGCAGCTTTTGTAATAGTTGTATAAGAGTCCCTCAATTGTCCTCAGTGTGAAAAGATGGATCTCAAAATCATAATCAATGGTAAATATGCAGAAGATGCTGGAAAACCAAAGAATGTGCAAGACCTGTAGTAACAGTGGGCAATTTAACTGCTCAGGGCAAACAAGAGACTCGTGAACAACTATCACAAAACAGCAGTATTACATATTAACCATATATACATTTTTGAATGGGGTAATTTGTATAAAGTCAGCTATTATTTTGCATTGGACTACATATAAACATCTGTTATGTCGAAAAGCTTATTTAGGGCAGTACTAAATGGAAAAACAAAATGCAATTTCTATGATTCCTCTTATTTTTCTAATTATTAACATTTTGTAGATTCTGCAAATAAAATAAAATAAAATTATATATATATAAAGTCACACTTGAAGGATCAAAACAGCCACTGCTTCATCTTTCTAACATACGTAAATGCTTGTTTTGGGCAAACTATTCCTTAATTAATGATTATATGACAAGAAATTAAAATGTTATTTTTTTTTATTACGCACAATAATATTTCATTTCAATAAAACATTTTTAACATTTACTTAAAAAGTACATTTATTATGAAAGAGTATATTATTTTTTTTAAAGACTTTAGTAATACTACTAATCATTTTAACCAGAGATTACAAAAATGTTTTTGTACTCTGTACGGTGGAAAACACTTTGGTTTCATAGATAATTATTGGAGCATAATATAACTAAACATTACTAAGCGGTTATTAACCAAGTTTCCTATCTGTAACGCTTGAAAGGGATGTTGTTCCTGTTTTCTACGATGACCTTGACTTTTTTTTCTGTGGAAGTGGAACACAAAAAAAGATATTTTGAGAAAATGCCAGTTTCACTTTTGTGTTTCATTGAAAATAAAACAAGTCATACAAGTTTGAAACAACATGAGGACCAGTAAATGAGGACAAAATGTACATTTTTGTGTTTGTGTTATGGACATGACTGATACTATAATTTGTGTGGTTTGTACTTGTAGAGGAGAGGTGTGATATTACTTTTCTAAGTAATCTGACTTTTAATTTTCACCTGATGGATGATAAAATTAGTGAGAAAAACATCTCACACAGTTACATTGTAGTAATGATTCAAGCAATATCTAGAGACCTGAATATCATTCAGACTTGGGGATGAGCTCTCGCATGTTAAAACCCCAGTAAACAGTGACTATATAGAAGTAGTACATAAAAAATGTACTCCATTTTTGGACACAGTTCATAGATTAAGTATTTAAAAATGGATGGCAGAGAACTACACCGTCACCTAATTTACATGAAAAACCAGGCACACGATTTGATTCCAAAGAGAAAAAAAAAATACTTTTAATCCTTGGAAAGACACATTTGCAACTGAACAGCCTGAAGACAAAACACAGGCAGGAATTGCACTTCAAATTTTCTTAAAAAATTAAAATTAAAAAGCAGGCTTTTTCATCAATATATTTCTGTCATAGAAACAACTGCAAAACTGTACATCAAGCTTTTTACAAAGCATTTGGGACTTCCGTTTTAGAATGTTCTTTTCACATTTTTACACATTCATCAGCCAGATCTGCTACATTTTGACCGCAAGAAAAAAAAAATCAGGAATATCAGTCTTAAAACATGTCGGGAGAAATCGGCATTGGCTTAATAAGTTCAAGTCCAACTTCAGTTGTCTTTGCGGGATGTTTTAAGGGCACGAGTCGTGTCTCAGGCAATGCTGGGACAGCAGGTTTCTGCGTCGGTATTGCAGTCTATACGGATCTAAACTGGCTCTGTCTGCAGACACAAACAGAGACAGACAGCTGCTCGCAGGGTCACAGTTCCTTGCGACGCGGCGGACCGTGTGGTTTCCTGGAAAGAATTCAGTCTGTGTCCAAATGACATGGGTTGGTCCGTTGCTGCTGTGCGTCCTGATACACCCTAAGGAAGTCCTTGTACCGTGGAGCGCAGCTGAGCCAGGCCTCTCCGAATCGCACAGTCCCAGTGAAGAGGAACTCACCCTCCCCCGGTTTAACCCTGCACTGCCTGGGCATCTTCGCAAAGCCTGTCCAGCGTTTGGCCCGGCCACCCCCTGAAACAAACACTTGTGTCTTCTGTCTGTAAAGGCGACTCAGGGACACAGTGACAGAGGTCTGGTCGTCGTCCTCTGCCACACCAAGAATACTGCCCCGCGCCACTGAAGAGGGAAAAAATAAATAAAATTATGTAAGAAAAGTAGTTTTTTTCCATACTGACTGCATTATGGGATGTGCCTGGTCAAACAATCCTCAAAGAATGTATATGGGATTCCCATTTCAACGCATAGCAAATTGGGCCACCAATCTTAAAAGATTTGAAATGGGAATTTTCTCTTAACATAATTTCTTAAAAAACACTTTATTTTAAGGACCAGTTCTCACTATTAACTTGTTGCTTATTAGCATGCATATTACTTGCAAATTGGCTGTATATTAGTACTAATAAAGCAAATATTAATGCCTTATTCTATTTTAGGTCTCTTAATCCTACCCCTTACCTAAACTTAACAACTACCTTACTAACTATTAATAAGCAGCAAATTAGGAGTTTGAGGCAAAAGCTGTAGTTGATAGTTAATTGTGACAATTGATCCCCAAACTACAGTGTGAGCATTTCTTATAATGATTAATTTCTGATTCCAACATAAAACACAAACTAGATCTTTAAAAACATGTTACCAATAGGACCATGCCCCTAGGAATCTTAAAGTCCCCCTGTAGTCAAATATTTTATCCCTTAAAACTTATCTTTGATCATCAAAATTACATATTTAAATGTTTTTTCTTGTGAAAATAATTTTCTCATTCCTTAAAATATCTTGAATGCAACTCTACACCCTTGCCTCATTTACTATACGCTGATCTATGAATATGCAAATTAGTCCCACCTCCACTCAGTCACACCAGCCAGCGCCTCCTGATCCACTGAACTGTAGTAAACGCAAAAGTGGCATACACGGATAATGACTGATAAAACTATCTTTTTACTAGCGGACAACTACAGTGAGTAACATTCGTTAAAGTTACTTAGATTGGCACATGGTTTGTCTAAAGGCATATTAAAAAGACCATATAGACAAATAAACAACAAACAAATTGATTTTCACTACAGGGGGACTTTAAGAATTTTTCAGCATTTTAAAACTTTTGTCTAAAACAATGCAGGTAGGGTTTAGATAAATATTACATAATTTCTGAAAGAACTGTTTTTCAGTGACATACTGATACTGGAGTGCTAATATGATGCTGACATAATATATTTATATGAATAATTTCTTATTAGCAATTATCACATTTTATTTAAAAAGTTTGTAAATTAACTTTGATGTTGGCTTGAGAAAGCCTAGTCTATTCTAAAATAGTTAGATTTAAGCTAGACAAATAGATTTAAGATAGATTGATTTTGAAGATGGATTTTGAAGAGCCTTGGCTCATTTAAACATTTCGTCAATTTAATTCGATGGAATTTTTTTTAGAGTTTTGTTTATCCATTTAAAAAACTGGATAAACGTTTTGACTTCAACATCTCTAGATTGGCTTCTTTTTTTTTAATTATTATTCCACTGCCCTACATCTCACATTTTTAAACACAAAAATGTGTTCTGTGAGAATGTTTATTCTCAAAATACTAAATGACAATAATACAGGATTAAATAGTAGATCAGTATTATTTCTTAATCCAACATAATTGACATTAAACCTTGTATGGTGTTCGGGTCTGTGGGAAGAAAAATTATACTATCAATTATTTTTTCAAACTCAGACTCATTGGCCTTGGCTCATTTTCTGTGAAGAACATATATCAGAACAAATTTTCAATGACCACTCACTGTACAATCCCCCCCTACACATTTATATTATATACAGGATGTTCGGGTCCACTGGACCCGGGGATAATAAAAGAGTGAAAATTTTAGGTCCTGTGTACCTTCACACTCTGTCCTCCTATGTCTGGGCCTGCTATTAGTATGTGTATGTGTGTTTATGTGTGTGTGTGTTTATGTGCATGTGTGTGTGAGAGAGAGAGAGTCTGAGTAAGAGTGTAAGAGTGTGAGTGTAAGTGGGAGTTTTGTGTTTCTGCCCCTGCCAACAAGGTTGTAGCACTTTAATTCATAAATGTGCTTTAACAAAGGTAAAGGGCAAATTTTGACCTTATATACTGTTTATATTGCTTGTAATTGGGATGAAGTAAACATCTGTTGAGTATTTTAACATTTAATTTTTGATTGTGTTGAATTAAAAACTCAAAACTGCAGCGGGCCCACCAGATCCACGAACACTGGCTGAGTAACAAAAATATGAACACCACACAAGGGTTAAATTAATGTTTATTTTACACAATATTTCCTCAATCTATTAAAAAGGCTGTCAGTAAACTATGGAGCTGACATAAAGGCCAAATATTGGCCTATTAACTGTGTGTCTGTGGTCCATTTATCAGTATATAATATTCTTAAGATCCAAATCGTGCCGCAATTTTCACTTTAATCAGTAGGATCTTATTCTCTTATTCTCATTATCTTTGAAGAGTCTTATTTGAGTGTTCCTGTAACTCAAACAGTTGCTTGGTGGGAGGGATGCTTTCAGACCAAACTATAATTGAAATTCAATTGCTAATTTAATTTCTAACTATAGTCATTATCAAAAACATTTAACATTTCTTTAAAGATGTGACTTGTCTTACCAAAGTCACTGGTGCAAGCGGCCAGGAGGACCTCCGCATCTGTACAGGGTTGGCAGGGTGCTGTGGAGAGATAACAGAACAAAATCAGACCAAACACAGCCAACGCTTGATGGTAAAGCAACAGCAAGAACAATCCCACGTGCATAATGTAGCATGTTGATTTTAGAAATCTTTCTAACAAAAAAAGCACATTGATGTATCTAACACCCGCCTTGTGGACTTTCAAAGACATAATTAATTTCTGCTGCAGATGGTTATTTATTGAGCGTGCAGAAGCCAACTTTAGCGTCACGGCTTGTCGGCTTCTAAACAAACAGAGATGTGGGGCGGCCCGCGAGAAAGGGCTCCTCATTAAAAAAAAACATCTGTAGTTGGTGGAGAGGAGGGAACAATCTCGACCCTTCCCCCTCTAGAAAAACACTGACAAACACACACCGCGTCCTCACACCCCAACACAAATGAGATCCAGCTGAGAAGAGCTCAAACAAGGAGCAGAGACTCCAAGGCCTAGTAGCTCTGGGTCCAAAACAAAAAAAGAAACATCCAGAGGAGCCCACGGTGCACAGCACTTTCACTTGTGCCAACATCCTCTAGAGTGAGTCGAACAGTCTGTACTATTTTACAACCCATAGCGACACATGACAAGAGACAAACACTCCTTTGCTTTCAGGTGGCCGCAGAGTCCTGTGACTGCTAGAAGGCAATCAGTGTAACCTAAACACTGGCAGCACTATGTCGGCTTTGATCAGCGCGTTTCTCTATCCAAATAAATCAGGCCACAGTCTCATGGCTCTGGGGTCATTACAGCCCCCACGCGCAGATATAATCTAGCACGTTTGTCTGGAGGGTCTCAACTCTGTCAGGGTTGCAGCAGAGCGAGGGGCTGGGCGAGTGACTGGTTGATTCAGGTGGCTGGGTGGAAGGGTTTATGGGTATTTTACGGGTTTATGGGTTGTGGTCTGTGGGCAAGGGCAGGTGTGTCTGACAGCCAAACGTTTAGCTGTCTATTAGTGCAGGTGGACTAAGGGGCTTCAAAAAGTTTTCAAAAATTTTAACAACTACATTTTCCCCAAAGAGAGTCGTGGGTTGGACGTTCAAAACTCATCGCCACAATGCTAGAGTGTTATGGGTGGGGACAAGGAATTACAATGTGGTTGCTAAAGTATTTTGGTTTTTAGCACATTGTGATGCAATTGTCCAAGGATATTCTGGCCCATAGCACTAAAATAAAACAAAATTGTTGTAAAGTTTGTGTCTTATGGTGCCTGACACCCAATCTACACTGGAAGCAAGTCACAAATAAGAGTGACAAGTGTGAAAACAAGTGTCAATGAAAACAAACAGACAGTAAAAAAAAAAAAAAAGTAATATTGTAAAATATTATTACAATTTTAAATAACTTATCTATTTGAATATATTTTAATTAAAATACATGTACACAATAGAAATTTATTCCTGTGATGCAAAGCTGAATTTTCAGCATCATTAGTCTTCAGTGTCACATGATCCTTCAGAAATAATTCTAACATGCTGATTTGCTGTTCAAGAAACATTTCTTATTATCAGTGTTGAAAACCGTTGTGCTGCTTAGTATTTTTGCAGAAACGGTGATACATTTTTAGTTGCACTTTATTTTTGGATTTGCTTGTTACGGTGTAATTTACATTACATTTACATTTAGACATTTAGCAGACCCTTTTATCCAAAGAGGCTTACAAATGAGGACAATGGAAGCAATCAAAATCAACAAAAGAGCAATGATATACAAGTGCTATAACAAGTCTCAGTTAGCTTAATGCAGTACACATAGCAAGGTTTTTTTTAATCATATAATAAATAAAAAGAAAACAGATAGAATAGAAAAAGAATAGAGCAAGCTAGTGTTAAAGGCCTTTTTTTCTTTTGTTAGTCAGAAGTCACAAAGTCAGAGTTATAATTGTATAATAAATAAAAAGAAAACAGATAGAATGCAAAAAGATTAGAGAAGCAAGTGTTAGTTTTTTTTTTTTTTTTAAGAAAACAAGCAGTTAGTAAATAAATAGAAATAGTAGAAAAATAGAAAAATAATAAATAGTCTAAAAGGGGCAAGTTTATTTTTTATTTTTTATAAAGAATAGAATTAGAATAGAGAGTGCAGCAAGGCAGTCTCGTGAATGTCCACTTCTGAAACCAGACTGGTTGCTGTCGAGGACGTTGTTCTGTGTGAGAAAGGCAGAGACTTGGTTGAACACAGCTCGTTCAAGTGTTTTTGCAATGAAAGGAAGAAGTGTGTTGCATGTTCTGAAAGAAAGGGCCTGATCTTCTTGATGTTGAATAAAGCAAATCTGCAGGACCGGACAGTTTTAGCAATGTGGTCTGAGAAAGTCAGCTGATCATCAATCATAACTCCAAGGTTTCTGGCTGTTTTTGAAGGAGTTATGGTTGATGTGCCCAACTGGATGGTGAAATTGTGATGAAACGACGGGTTTGATGGAACCTCAAGCAGTTCTGTCTTGGCCAGGTTGAGTTGAAGGTGATGGTCCTTCATCCAGCAAGAAATGTCTGTTAGACAAGCTGAGATGCGAGCAGGTATCGTCGGATCATCAGGATGGAATGAGAGGTAGAGTTGAGTGTCATCAGCATAGCAGTGATATGAAAGGCCATGTTTCTGAATGACAGAACCTAATGATGCCATGTAGACAGAGAGGAGAAGTGGTCCAAGAACTGAGCCCTGAGGCACCCCAGTAGTTAGATGTTGTGACTTGGACACCTCACCGCTCCAAGATATCTTGAAGGAACTATCTGAGAGATAAGACTCAAACCACTGGAGTGTGGTTCCTGAGATGCCCTTTGCCAATAGGGTTGACAGGAAGATCTGGTGGTTAACCATGTCAAAAGCAGCGGACAGATCCAACAAGATAAGTATTGAAGATTTGGAATCCGCTCTTGCCAGTCTTAGGGCTTCAACAACTGAGAGCAAGGCAGTCTCGTGAATGTCCACTTCTGAAACCAGACTGGTTGCTGTCGAGGACGTTGTTCTGTGTGAGAAAGGCAGAGACTTGGTTGAACACAGCTCGTTCAAGTGTTTTTGCAATGAAAGGAAGAAGGGAAACCGGTCTGTAGTTCTCTAAAAGAGATGGGTTAAGGGTGGGTTTCTTAAGTAGTGGGGTTATACTTTATAATTACACATAAATACAGAGTAATATTAATTAACAGTGTGTAAATGCTATTAAATAATGTTCCATATTATATATACTGCATAATACTGTTATTACTTTAGTAAATGCATGTCGGATGTGTAACAAATACACTGTATAAGTGTTACCCATTTTTTTTCCTTTTTATGAATCCATTTTTTTCTTGATGAATAGATAGAAAGTATATACATTTAAAAAAAATATTTTGTAACATTATTAAAAGTCTTAACTGTCACTTTTGATCAATTAATGTGTCCTTGCTGAATATGTATTAATTTCTTTTAAAACAAATATAAGAAATGTCATTGACCCACACAAAACTAAATGCACTGGCCGTTTACAGTGTAGGCTGATAGACTGTTTAAATAATAGCAATCTAGCTTTACTTTCACTGTATATTGGGCATTACCATGGAAAGTGGGCAAAATAACTGATCTGTATCAAAACCTTGATCGGTTGAACATGACCCTTCACATATGAGCACAGTAGGTCATGTCTGCTGAGGAAACTGTGGGCAAGGAGAGCAGACCAGAGGTTGGCCGTGTTATAACACAAGAAACATCGCACCACCAACGGGGCCAGAGGTCATCCAGGAATCATCTACGCAACAGCTGGCAAACGCCAAAGCTTCAAAACGGGTGATCGTTCAGAACTCTAGGCCTTTCAGAGTTTTGATGTAAAGTGTTAACTGCCGCCGGCTCTCACATCCTGAATGCTAAAGCCTCACTTAAAGAGCTGATGGGTTTTTTCAATAGCTTTGCAGAAGATCATATGCAAAAGTTGAAACGGAACCGCAGGAATGAGCTGGCATCTGAGTCAGCAGCCCTCGCTGCCCCGAATTAATGCAACGCTGCTGGGATCACAACCACTTCACACGCTGGCAGGGCAAAGGGGGGAAGATGGTGTCCCTGCTACATCTGGTCCCTCTGCATTCCATGCTAATGGAGAAAAGATTCATATGCCACTTTGCCTGCGTCCCAACCACTTCAGAGAGGCGGAATGAAAAGTAATGAAGGAAAAAGTGAGGGAGGGGAAGCCAGAGAGACAGGGGAAAAGAGGAAGAGGAAGGGAGTAGGGAAAAAAGATGGAGATAATATGTCCTCCCAACAGCTGGTCTAAGACACATTCCGCAGTGATGGAAAGCAACTCAATTCCAGCACAGCAGCAGGTCAACATTCATGAGTTGAACGCGAAAAAAACCCACAAGCTCGGAAAAAGGAAAACAGGTCACCTTTCAGATGTGCCCGCTTAGATCACAAACGGCAAACACATACGTTCTCTGGAGGACATCATGGGCCACATCAAACCACACGTTAATGCCACACAGTCCCAAAACAGGGAAACTGTTAAAAGTTTCTTTGCTTTATACTGTATCCATGCCTGCAAAATACAGCTGTTTATCAGAGCCAGATTTACATGGCAGTTATGAATTCATACCCCCCTGAAGGGGGAAACACACTAAACAATACTTTTGCTTTGTTTGGGAGAGGAAAAACAGACTTGTTATATGATGGATCTACACTGCTTCAGGCCATTCATTTCTTCGGTTTTGGCAGGTGCACTGCTTGAAATGTAATTTCTGAAAAGAGGCTGAATGTTTAACATGCTTTGCCGTGTAAATTGCAACAAGGTGCTTGTGACGTCCCATTGTGAGACTTACACTCAACATCCTGAAAAACACAGTCGGTATTTATTGCATGGAAAACAAGGCTCAAATCAGTATCACTTTCCAGAGTAAATATGAGCACAGATCCACCATCTCAGCATCACAGAGGGGAGGACGTTTCCTGAGGTAAAGATATCATCTGTTGCTTGGCATGAAAACATTGGCTTCGGATCGCATACTTTTTAAAATAAACATACCCTCTGTATCGCGTGCATTAATAACAGTGTACCCAAAAACCTTGGAGTCACAGAAATGTAATAATGCTTTTTGCTGAAAGAATCAATTATTGTTGGAATTCAGTAGAAGGGGACGGTAAGCCTAACATTGAAAACTTTTTTTTAAAATAATTTTTAAAGGTTTTTAAATAAATGACTTTTATTCAGCAAGGATGCATTAAATTGATCAAAAGTGACAGTAAAGCCTTTTTAATGTTAAAAAAGATGTCTGTTTTAAATAATTGCTGTTCTTTTCATCAAATAGTAGAAGGGGACGGTAAGCCTAACATTGAAAACTTTTTTTTTTAAATAATTTTTAAAGGTTTTGAAATAAATGACTTTTATTCAGCAAGGATGCATTAAATTGATCAAAAGTGACAGTAAAGCCTTTTTAATGTTAAAAAAGATGTCTGTTTTAAATAATTGCTGTTCTTTTCATCAAATAAACCTGAATCATAGTTTTCAACATTGATAACAACAGAAATGTTTCTTGAGCAGAAAATCAGCATACTAGAATGATTTCTAAAGGATCATGTGACACTGAAGACTGGAGTAATGATGCTGAAAAATTGGCTAAAATTACATTTGAAAAATATTACAACAGAAACATGTTATTTTAAATTGTAATATTTAAATAATATTTCACAATATTACTGTTTTGCTGTATTTTTGATCAAATAAACAGCCTTGATGAGCGTAAGAGAGAGAGAGAAAAAAAAAGAGAGAATCCATTGTCCCTTAAGAATCCATTGGCCTTTTAGTCTGACAGCTTTGAGATACTACTCTACTCCTTAAATTTGACAAAAAACGTACATTTCTGTTTCAGGAAATACATCACATGAAAGAAAACTCTGCTTGTCAAGCAAGTCTTTAAAGATCAAGAGAACCTCATACCAGATAATGACTGTGGATCTGCTCCTGGTCTGTGGTTGACCAGTTCGTACTGCAAGGCTGTGATTTTTCGGCTGATGTCCCTTTGAGGCACTGCCTCGATGAAGAGCGCCCCGTCCTGGATGCTGAAACAGTGTACTCTCCCCTTTGCCTGATCTTCCTCACGGAGGAGCAGTCGCAGTTTGCCCAGCCGGTCCAGGTAGATGTGGGTCCCGCTGGACTCCTTAGAGGGTTTGATGCAGACGGAGAGAAGAGATGCCGCTGGGGACAGTGTGTTTGGCCGCAGGTTGACGATGATGGCCCCTGTGGGGTAAAGCCACTCCAGGAACCCCTGGGCGCAGCGGAGATACACCTGTTCCACATCCCGAGTGTGTCCCTCATGGGTCAGCCCACTACAAGAAAGGACATATAAGCTCTGTTCCAGAACACCTACCCTACTTTATATAGCAGAATCCGACTGAAACTGAACCTCATAAGTAAATAAACCAAAACACTCTACACAGACAGCACATTTTTTTTCAGTCAATGATGGTCAATATACATGACAAAACACTTTACAATAAGGTTTCATTTCATTCATTATTATTACATTAGTTAACATTAACAATGAACAATATTCATCAAATAAAGCATTTATTAATCTTAGTCAATGTTAATTTTAACAATAGTGATAGTTTACCAATGCATTTTTAAAATTAAAAGTTTTACTTGTGAACATTAAAGGGGTCATATGATGCGATATCAATTTTTCCTTTCTCTTTGGAGTGTTACAAGCTCTTGGTGCATAAAGAAGATCTGTAAAGTTGCAAAGACTAAAGTCTCAAATCCAAAGAGATATTCTTTATAGAAATTGAGTCAGCCACGCCCACCTAAAACGGCTCGTTCTAACACGCCCCCACATATCTACGTCGCTATGTGGGAAGATTTGCATAATGCCGCCCAAATGTTCACGCAAAGAAAGAAGGCGTAACTTTTATTCTCGCTGTAGTATTGTTGCCGCCGCTGCCATGTCGTGAAGGCGCTGTGTTTCGTTGTGAAAGCGAAACTACTTTGTTTGCTTTCACCATGGACGAAGCGGAGTCCAGCCCGGGGTCGTCACATGTGGTTGCCGCAAGCCCATCGCCTCTGCTCACTCTAGCCCTCCGACCATTCCTCACCTCTAGCCCCCGGCCGGTGTTTTGTTGTGAAAGCGAAACTACTTTGTTTGGCTTTTAATTTCTCCGATCACAAATGCAGACATGGTTTTATGTTTACGCGGCACGATGCAACGCAACGCGTAAAAAAACAAGAATTCGGCCAATCATAACGCATTGGATAGCTGACCAATCACAGCACACCTTGCTTTTCAGACCGATGAGCTTTGTAAAAATCGACACGTTTCAGAAAGGCGGGGCATAGAGGAGAAACAATAATGTACAGTATGTGGAAAATAATGTGTTTTTTAAACCTTAAACCACAAACACATTTCATTGCACCACATACACAAAATAATGTTCTTTTTAGCAGCATCATATGACACCTTTAAAGCACTGTAAACTAACATGAACAATTATATAGTTTTTAACTAGCATTCTAAATGCATTAATTAATGTTAACAAGTGAGACCTTATTGTTAAGTGTTTTAACCACAATTTAATGATAGCAAATGACATGAGTAAAATTGCATTAAATTAATTGAGTTAAATATGCTGATATATGCACTTATGTATCACAAAATGTATTCAAAAATACTTTTGCACGCACAAAAACTAAGATTTGAAACGAATACAAACATGGTGCAGATTAGTGGCTGAAGGATACAGATTTTTTTTTGATGGCTGATGCCAACATTATAGAGCGCAAGGTGGCCAATGGCTGATATAAAGTCAATAAATATGATATCAAACCACTTAAAGTAAATAACACAAGCATAACAGTTGCTAAAATTACATTTACATTTCTTTACATAATATTTACTAAAATAACTTGAAATAAATAATCTTTAAATAAATCAACTTGGCAAATTAAACTAAAACAAAGAAGAAAAAATTTGTAAAATAAACAGATTTAACCTTCAAAGAGCAAGTTTAAAAACATAAAATAAATTTGTATTTCTATTAAAGTCGACCTGAAATTAAAATTCACTAACTAATTTCTAAAATCATATTATCGATCTTTTTGTAAATCCCACATCTCAGCATCCAATCATCAACCGACAGATAGTAACAAGGCAACAAAATTTGCTTATTTTTCGATAATCCGTTACACTCTGATGTATGTCAGAATATGGAATAAAAATCTATTGCTACATCTGTTTCATCACGACTTTAAAACCATGAAAAAAGGCCTTGTGGCTTGTGCCGACACATAACGCAACTGTGCCTCCGGTGACCCGAGTTCGATTCCTGACTTGAGGTCCTTTGCCGATCCTGCTTCCCTCTCTCTGCCCTATGCTTTCTGTCAATTCTCCACAGTCATATCAAAATAAAGGTATAAAAAGGCCAAAATATACCTTAAAAAAACACTCAAATGTAAGAAGTTGTGCGATCTGTTTAATCAGAATCAGGGAATGCACATTTAAAATACAGTACACAGTGAATATGAAATAAATATGACATTGAGTTCAACATTGTCAATAAAATTCCCAATCATGACACTTATCGGCCAAACATGGCTTATAAATTATATTTAAGCCATGGCAATATATCGTTCAACCATTAGAGCAGATCGTCTCAAAATTATTGAAAATATGGGCCACTGTATCAATCTAAAACTGGTAAAACTTCTCATTTTAATCAGTCTCTTTTTATCAACAGACTTCATACAGTTATAATCCATGTTTCTCTTGACTGTGTCTTCCATCCTGAAGGAGTTTGTTCACTAAGTGCAATCATTCTGGGATTGGCGTATCCGTGAATTCAGCCAAAACAAACAATTTCAAAAGGCAGCATAATTTTGCTGGCTACTGTCTGGAAGTAATTGTATGATGCCTTAAAATACTAGAAGGGAAATAGTAGGCCGTCCAACAGGCTTTGGAATGGAGCAATCGTCAAACATCAAACACTGTGATGTATTACTCACCAAATTCTGACATCCAGTTATAGCTGGTTAACTTTTACAAATAACCACTTACAGGCCTTAGATTAAACAAAGCAAGCCAACCTGTTTTGAAGCAAATGACGGGTAATCCCCTAAATAATGATGGTTGGATCTTCAGTCAGCTTTAGTTTAGTGGCCTTTTATGTGCAACACAGCAAAGGAAACTTCAAACATTAGGATGATTGTTCTGAACAGTCTGCACCAGAGTCGAGTCCAAAGCTAAAGCTCATATGAAAGAAAAGCTTTTCTCAGAGCAGGAAGAATGAAGTTAATGTCTTTTCACACAAGGTGTTAAGACCCACGCGCAAGGCTTGCTGCATGACCAGTCACGTGCAAGCATGCGCACACACACATACACATTAACCGTCTCTCATTTTTCTTCTCTCCTTTCCAACATTTTGGCAAGATCCAGCACTGGCATCCTGCCGTGGGTAGGATTTTTGAAACGTAAGTCAATGGTTCCTTGGACACACAGGCCTCTCTGCAGACAAGTGCAGAGACAGTAGCCGAACCCGGAGCATGCAAGTGCAAATGCAGGTCACGCAGTGAACCTCCCCTCGCTTTCAACTCCTCAAAAAGACGAGGAGCTGCATGTCCGGGCAGCAGTCCTGCCGCTGTCCACCGGCCACACAAAAGACTCTCTCCACTACTTTTAGACATCATCTGTGGTTCTGCGCCTTGTCAGTTGGGCAGAAAATGAGCCATTTGCTTCTGAAGCCTCCAGCGGTTCTTCAATCAGAGATGAATTTAGGCCTGCTGCAAGACCCTAGATTAAACTCTCACCAAAATGAGAGGTGAGGACCAAAACTCCTGCGGAGCCTGGGGTGACATGTGCAGAGCAGACTCTGCCGTGTCCTCATTTATAAGGACTCCTCTTTAATTAAGAGCATTTGAAATTGAGCTCTGCCGTAATGAGAGGCTGAACTCAGACCTGGCAAATCAACACCAGATTATGGCTGCGCAGTCAGAGTACAACGCATTAAGCTGTATTACTGTAAAAAGACTTCACAGCAACCCTAAATAGGCCTATGTATTTTTTATTTATTTTTTTTTTAAGGAAGGGAGCTATTGTTGAGGAATAATAACAAACGTTGTTATGAGATGAAGTTATGTGGCAGGGAAATCTGTAGCATGAACTAATCTCCTGGTTAGTTAAAGATGTATGACTAACCCAGACGATCAAAACGTCTTTCACATCTAGCTGCACATTGAGCTTGAAGGATTTAAAAGCCACCTTGACACCATATTATTATTGAAAACTAAAAGCTTCTAGAAAAACACAGTAGAAGCCTATGTGCAATAGCTTATTAACTTAAAACGCCTTTAAACAAACAATAGAATAATTTGCATATTACACATGAGGGATTAACATGGGTTTGGTCAAACCAGAGAGCAGAAATGAAATCACTGCACAGATAGTTTCTGCTTTCAGGTTATGCCAGTGAGGTTCAATATAGAGCAAAGCAGTAATTACAAAACAGTAAATCTGAGTAAGAAAATAAATACATACATACTATTCAGACCAAGAGAATAATAATAATAATATGTTAATTCATTGAGACAGGTGCTACAACCACTCATTACAATCATTACAATAGGCTACCACTATACTCAACACAACTCATAAACATAACTAATGCTAATAATACTATTACTGCTCATATTAAACCTAAAAATAATAAAAGTACTAATGATGTTAAATATTATTTATTGTTATTATTATACTTATTTTAGTATAAAAACGTTTGTGTTAATTACAACATTAACTCACCAATATTAATTAATCTACAGATTTTAATCTTAGACTTTAAAGACTTAAATCTCTAAATATAATTTACTAAATTACGTTATACACTGACAAACGAGTAATAAGGATTCACTTGACTAATCTAAATGTTTGAAGCGTGTCTCACCTGCCCCTCCAGCTGCACTGGTCGCTTGAGTACTGGCAGCGCGCAATCCGACACAGAAGCACAACCGACAGCAAATACGCCAAGAACGGCGAGAGCATGTTTGTCCCACCGCTGTCTACTTCTCCCACAGCGCGATACTAGATAGCTCTGCTTTGCAGGTATGGAATAAAACAGTCCAGCGTCGGTATTTTCTTCACTACATCGTGTTTTTCTTAAGTATGGTTTCACTTTTTTAGCCCGAAATTTACTCAAGAAGCGCGACTAATGCCGAAAGTCCGAGAAGCGCGTTTGCTCGCTCACTCCATGTCGCTCGCAGCCAGCAGCACTGAACAGCAGCGCTCTACTCGAGTGAAGACGGCGGTGACGAGCTGAGCAAACCGAGTACAGCCGCTCACTCAACTTTGAAGAGCGCGCATGCGCAAACAGCAGCAGCGCTTTATTCCAGTGGAGGCGCGTTCCTCCAGAGTTCAATGAGCGCCTCAGCTCGGATTCCTCTGCGCGTCACCGCCAGCTGACTGACGCAGGACGCATGCGCAAAAGAGCTCAAGACACCGCAATTTGGCTGATTAAATTGGCTCATTTGTTCATTGAGACGATGTGTAAAGTTCTGTTACATTCATCACAATAATTAATATCGATGGTTTTAAGTAGGCTTGTTTCTGACACAGAATTTAAACATATTTATCAAGGCAAACATTCAGTGGGGTCCAAAGATCTGAGAAACTACTAGTATTTGCATACAGCTCTAGTTTAAAGGGGTCATATGATGCGATTTCAATTTTTACAAGCGTTGTTACAAGCTCTTGGTGCATAAAGAAGATCTGTAAAGTTGCAAAGACTAAAGTCTCAAATCCAAAGAGATATT
>NW_015554139.1:1786557-1786790 GCF_001515605.1 Sinocyclocheilus anshuiensis
TCGCCGGATCGGCTTTCACCGTGGACGAAGTGGAGTCCAGCCTGGGGTCGTCACATGTGGTTGCCGCAGGCATCACAATATGGTAAGGGACGTAACATTTCCGTCACACCAGTGTTCGAACTATACCGTGGACTGTGGGGGAGCCTCAAAAGGGGGGTGCGCGTGCCTCAAAAGGGGGCTTACAATGAATTACAAAGATACATAACAGCTACAAGTGTATGCACTACTTGCTT
>NW_015554139.1:1787023-1790849 GCF_001515605.1 Sinocyclocheilus anshuiensis
TTTATATTTTTTCTACGAATCTTTGAGTTAACATGTACTAAACATGAGTGGAATTTGCACCGCAGCGCCCCCACAGCTTGATGCTCATGACAAGAATAGCATGTATAGTTATCTTTATTGAAGTGAATTAGGTTTAAATCGCCGTCATGCATGAATGAATGATATTTTTGCAATTGTACACATAATAATCCACGATGATCACATTACACAAAACTGAAATTGCACGTCAAAATAACACATTGTTAATATTTTTTGAGACCCCCCAAAATTTCACAAATCACGTTTTCAGGGTAGCCCATGTCTTATTAAGGGGAGCCGAGCTCCCCCTAGCTCCCCCGTAGTTCGCACACTGCATCACACGCTTGAGGAATTTGGCCAATCACAGCGCACTGGATAGCTGGCCAATCAGAGCACACCTCGCTTTTTCAGACCGATGAGCTTTGTAAAAATCGACGCGTTTCAGAAAGGCGGGGCATAGAGGAGAAACAATAATGTACAGTATGTGGAAAATAATGTGTTTTTTTAACCTTAAACTGCATAAGGGGAAGTCGTGGCCTAATGGTTAGAGAGTCGGACTCGTAACCCAAAGGTTGTGGGTTTGAGTCTCGTGCCGGCAGGGATTGTGAGTAAATGTACAGCGCTCTCTCCCAATACCATGTCTCAATACCACGACTGAGGTCCCCTTGAGCAAGGCACGAACCCCCAACTGCTCCCCGGGTGCCGCAGCTAAAAATGGCTGTCCACTGCTCCGGGTGTGTGTGTGTGTGTGTTCACTGCTAAGAATGCAGAGCACTAATTCCGAGTATGGGTCACCATACTTGGCCACGTCACGTCACTTTCATAAACACATTTCATTACACCAAATACACAAAATAATGTTCTTTTTAGCAGCATCATATGACCCCTTTAACACATTTTTCATTAAAAATACATGCTATAATCAGCAAAAATAGGAGTAAATTAATTAACATATTGTACATACGTTGTATAAATTAATGGAATTTGGAAAATGATTACAATAAGAAGAACTGTAATATTTTAACATTTATCCCTATGAAAAAAAGCAGCTTGCTAAGATAATTGTGTGTAATTATAGATTTAAACAAACCTCTTACCCTCAGTAAGGCGTGTAAACATTACCATTTGTGCTATAAACACGAATGGTGACGAATGATGAAAGCCTGTGGTTTTATGAGGAGGTGCATTTCATTTCTAAACCAGCTTACAATTTTCACCTAAGAGTTTTCCCTAAATAAAATTACTAGTTAGTAAGGTAGTTGTTAAGTTTATGTATGGGGTAGGATTAAGAGGTCTAAAATTTGGTCATGCAGAATAAAGCATTAGTATGTGCTTTATAAGTACAAATAAACAGTCGATATGCTGTAGTGGTTGATAAAACGGATATAAAAAATTGCTCAGACATGCATGAAATAGCAATATAGCGACCAGAATATCAGAGACTTTGACTTGGGTCATATATAACACTTAAATATTTTTATTTTGGCAACAACTACCAATAAGCACCACTAATACTTCTTCAGAATATGTAATAATCTAGTTTTCCACATGTAATGTGATATTCTATTCCACCATCATCTTCAAGTGTGATCAAGAAACCCGTTAGACAGGAGAGACTAGGTGTCAGAGACAGTTATTTAACACTGGTTTCACAACACATGTGATTAAGAGCTGTTTGGCACACTGCTGGCCTGCTGCTGTCTCTCAGGATAATGATACAGCTCCTCCTTGAACAAGAACAACGTGCATGTCAGGACAAGCGAACCACAACTCAGAGACACCTGCAGATGTTTTCCCTTATTATTCCCTCTCTTTCTGTCTTTTAAGAGGCAACAAGAAGAACAGAGCTTCTATAAGAGAGCATATGTATATGTAAACAGTTCATATATGTTCATCTTCGGTTTCATAATCCTCAGCGTACCTCAAAACAGCCCACATTTCTGGCTTCTGATTACAAGAATGGATTCCGTTTAGTGTGAGAGGACCTCATTCTAAGTTTTGGCTGACTGTGCCCCTCTGTGTTTACTTGAAGGAAAAATGAAAAATCTGTCATTGTTTATTCACCCTCATGTCACTGGAAACTCAAATCCTCTTAGTTTTTTCCATGGAATACAAAAGGAGACATTTTGAAGATTCTTAATGCAGCTGTTTTCCATGCAAAGACCAGTTGTTTTAAAACTAAAACGAAAATTAGAAATGAGGACTTCAAATGCAAAAGCCTGAGAGTGGAGATTTTGAGGGACACACTGACAGCCTGAAAAATGCAAGAAACACATCTCTAAACTAACAGGAGATTGAGAAGGAAAGAGCTTGAATTTTGGGCAGTCTGTTTTTGGTTTCTGAGTTATTGCCTAATTGCATGCAGGGATTGAGTCACTCTGAGCTGTTGCACGGCCAGTCCCTGATCTGAAAAACAAATGCAAAGTGGAGTTAACTGCGGTCAAGGTGTGTGTTTGTGCGCAGGAACAAGGAAACCAGAGGATCAGGGAGAATTATGCATCATAGTATGACATCATTACCCACTGATTCACTTCTCCAAGTTACGAGATACTTTTTTCTCGCATTGTAAATTGAGAACTAAGCCCTCATGGAGATAAACATACCAAAATAGTGAGGCAGGAAATGAACCAACCAGCTGTCCTGTTTAAATGCATTGCTCGGGGAAGATGGAGGGCAGGCTATTCTGTTGTTTCACAATGCCAGTAATCACAGTAAATGTCAACCAGACAAGTGCGTTTGATAAAATGCTGCTATGAGAGAAGTGCACTTACAAACGAGGATACTTATCATATTTCTGGCAACTGTACAGTATGTATAAACCAGATACCTTGCATTCTTCAGTATGTTTCAAGAACAAATGTTTATCTCTCTGAAAATGAAAGACAAAGTGTATTGAAACTTTTTGGTCGAGTGCAGACCTGAAGTGTAGTGCAACATAGCAGCCTACACACATTTCAACACTGTGATTGCTGCAGTGTCAATCATCACTTTGGTTGTTGTTGCTTCTGGTAAAACTGCCATTCACTCGGACATATGTTCAGATCGGTGCTTGTGTGTCTTTGCCAGGACTGAGATGCTTCAAGAAACAGTTCACCCAGAAATGAACCATCTGTCATCATTTACTAACGCTCATGTCATTGGAAACCCACATAACTTGATTTTTAGTTGTATTGAATGTGCATCTGTAGTGTACTTCAAGTCTTAAAATGATATAAAAAACTGTACTTGCAGATAATATATTAATTAAAGAAAGTACACATTCTTGACTGTTTATTAACACTTAAATGCACTTTTTAAATAGAGTCCACTTAGAAATAATGTCAAAATCATTTTTAAGTACAATCATAATGCTTTAATAATCTTTTGTCATGCTTTAGTGAAGTACACTTTTTGATGTTTTACTAACATTAAGCAGTAAACTTTAACCATATTTTAAAGAAATTATGAAATTACATATAAAACGTCTCGGTTACGTATGGTAACCCTCGTTCCCTGAAGGAGGGAACGGAGAAGTCACGTCGGTGACCGACGAATTGGGATATCGCTTCGATAGACCAATCTACTTCGAGTGTAAACTAAACGAGCCAATGCACATTGGCATGCAATTATTGCATCCAGCTGCCGCTGATCACAGCGTGAGTATAATAAGGCAGCAGGTGCAATGCATACCAGGTTTTCGCTTCAATATGGAACCCAGCCTTCCACGGTTCCCACGGATTCATTGTGAAGGCCCGGCGCCGGACGTTCCGCCACGTCCGCTGCTGAGGGTGATGGAGGATCTCAACAGGGTCTACTGTAGGACACTCTG
>NW_015554139.1:1790934-1793578 GCF_001515605.1 Sinocyclocheilus anshuiensis
AGAAGAAAGGCACCGGGGCGGGGCGCTGAGAACCAGCGTGAGCCACCAATCATCCAGCCTTGAGGGCTCGGGACACGGTGGAGGTTTCCATTGGCAACACTGGACTCAGAGTGACCGACTGAAAGGGAACTTAATGTACTTAAGTCCTACTTAAGTGGGTCAAAAAAGCACTCAAAAGTTCAGCTAATTGCATTTAATATCAATTGTATCTATACTACATTTTCATTTAATTGCAATTAACATGCAAATGTCCAGAAACAGTACATTCAGTTCACACTTAAGTTATTTTAAAGTAAATGTACTATTTTGATTATAAGTATGCTTTTTCACAAGCTAAAACTTAAAAAGGTCAATAAAGCGCTATAAAAGTAGTCCACAACTATACTCCAAGTCATTTGAAGCTGAGTGACGAAAATGTTGTTGAATTTTAGAATCTCAGCTGATTAGAAATTTGTGATCAAATCATTATTAGACTAACCGACTCATTAAAGACACAAAAGAAAAATCTGTTCACAAATCGGACATTAATGTACTAAGGAGAGCTGGGGTGGATTTTCAGTGAATAACAACTGACATTTTTGGATGTTTTCCTCACAGAAAGCTATAGCATCGGGTCCTGTTTGAAACTCTCTCCATTAATTTTAATAGCAAAAATTCTCCCTTTGCGTTCCAATGAAAAAAGAAGGTCATATGGTTCTGGAACGACATGAGGGTGAGTAAATAATATACGAATATTAATTTTGGATGAACTAACCCTTACAAGAATGCAAGTAACTGCAAAGTTTCTATGGGAGCATTAGTCGATGCAAACTCAAAAGATACACTGTGCACACCTAGGATGACATTTTGCATGCGAATGTGTGCACCCAGCATTACTCAGACTGCTGCGCTGTATCAGCCCTTTTAATGCTTTCAAGCTGTGCGTCAGTCAGCCATCAGCGAGCTCATACCTCACTCCCACTCCTTTCCATAAATCTCCACCATCCCTCTCCCCAAAATCCTCTCCAGAGGAATTTTCTGACAAAGAGAGACTCACCCTAGCAGGTGGAAGCTTATTGTTTTATAATGCCGATGCCACGTTAGTTACTCTCATCATAGTTTAGCACAGTTTAATAGTGAAAATATGGAATTTCGTGTAGCCTATGCCATCACTCATTTATTTTAAAGGGTTTATGACTAAATTCCATTAATGATTTTCATTTTGTTCCAGATAATTTGTGTTGCTTGAGAAACAATGCTACATTAGTAACAGCTGGGTGTGGGCGGGAGCTTCACTAATGGCTGTTGTCATAGAAATAGCATTAGTAATCTTGGTTTGACTCATCATCTTTAGGAGGGGCTCTTCCTCTTTTCAGATCAGTATCGCTGGACTGATTTTGATACGGCCCCTGTGGTGAAGAAGCGGCCCCTCTTGGCCAGCATTCCAGCCCTGGTGTGGGAGGAGAGATCAGAATTTGCTTGCTGAAGACAATCATTTTAGATATGCTTGAACTGTGAAGTGGGCAGACCATAAAAGCGTCAACCATTGGAGCAGCTAATGGCAGTGGACAGGCGTGGAGATCATAGCGCGTGGGTGAACTGTTCAGTTCCTCGTAAAGTCCCAGAAGCTTTCCTGACTTAACATGTAACATGCTTCTGTTTTAATTTAGCTGCATCTGCAGCACATCCAAAAAATAGTTTATTGGCTTCGGGACAATTTTCACGTCATCGCTCAGACATGGGCCGGGCATCGGGCCTGTTTTAGGCTTCTCCTTATTTTTATATTTTAGACATCCATCAGTTATTGTGATGAAAAAGATTTGCCATGCTGGAGGAAACAACACAACAGCATGCTACCGAGACTGTCTGGAGAAGTGAGCGACTTCGGACACAACTTAAGACTCAGGAAAACAAGGGTACACAAACTTTTTTTAACTGAACGTAAAGGTGACAGTTACATAATCACATTGATATCTTAGCAACATGCTAACACCGTGTCTACACTGGACGCGAGCGGCGTGGCGTGACAAAATACGATAGAACTCATTATAATCAGTGATGCTGTCTACACTGGATTCTATTTATGACGTATTGACACAAATTTCAAATGATTTTCAACGGTCGCTTTGTCGCGTCCAGTGTAGACAGACTTTAGCTGTTGTGGCGCGGCGCGATAACTGTCGCGTTCGGTGTAGACACGGTGTAATGCTAAACTCCAGCAACTCCAATGCTGCCTAGACTTTTACAGATTCATCAGCATTTTGGCTGTTCGTTTAAACGACAACAGCATTTTGGAGCCTGAGAATGTAAACTTTTGAAAACAATAGGTGTAAATTACAAAAACACAAACTTCTGAAAACTGTGATGTCATGTGCAAACGTATTACCTGTACAGTCTATATGTACAGTATGCATGAGTAAATGAAATATGCATATGTGTGCAGGAGCGTAATGTTTCTTTACAAAGTTACATCACCAACCACTGGCCTGGCAAGCACAATACAGCTTTTTTTAGTCATTTTCATGGATCCATGTGGACAAGGATTGTTTTGACAGCGTTGTTGGCTGTACACTAAACTTTTCAAAAATGTAAAGGAACATTGTTGTTGTGTTAACATATCCTAAAACATGAGATGCTAGGTAGTAAAAAAGTAAAAACACAAGGT
>NW_015554139.1:1793623-1811132 GCF_001515605.1 Sinocyclocheilus anshuiensis
CTAATTGTCTAACTAACTAGTAGGCAGTAGACAACAAGGTAGCTGACTAGGTTTTCTTTATAAAGTCATGCTTTATTATTTCTCCCACAGTATAAATGAGTCAGTCCACATACTATAGTACAACCACAGTTAGTTTTATATTTACTATGATTTAACTACAACATCATAGTCAAGACACATTATAGGTGTACATTCTATGTAGTAAAAATTGTGTAGTTACTAGGGCTAGGTAAAAAATATCGATTTCTCGATTTTAATCGATTCTCATTTTTACGAAACAATATCGATTCTTAAATCCCAAGAATCGATTAGTCTAGCCTGTTTTCAGTTAATGGATGGAACATCGAATCGTACCTCCCATCCTATAAATCGCAATAAGCATTGTGCGTTGGTACTTTTAATATGAAACAAAGTCTCAGATTTTAAATTCTGTCCATTGCATTGCAGTATTCAAACAATAAATGCCGTTTTGGCGCTTATTGTGGAGTGACAGATCGCTGGAGCGCCTCAGTTCAACAGACGCAGCAGCGCAAGACGCACGTGAACTAATCATCTCCTCCACATTAATACCAGTTTCAGCACAAAATAAACATGACTAAACATCTGAAGTTAAGTTAAAAGAAAGAGAACAACTTAAAAATCCATATCCTGTACTGTAGAGAGGAGCATTTTGCTAAATATATGCACCATATAACATTAATTTAATTTTTTACCTTTCTTTAATGCTTTATTTTTGTTTATAAGGCTGTTTTTTATGACAGCCACTATTTAAATGTGTATATTTAAAAAAAAAACTAACTGAAGTAATTGTAACTTAATTATTATAAAAACTTTATTAAGTGCAATTTAAGCAGCTGTACAGCACAAATCAGTTAATTTTAACCTTCAATATTATAGTAATGTAGTACCAACTGACTCTCATGTATATTTTACAGCATTAGTTGAGAGATTTTTTTTCCTTGAGAAAATTTGGCATGTATTGTACCTGATATGTATCCAAAATAATCGATATTGAATCACATGTGAATGAGAATTGAATCGAATCGTGAAATTTGTCAAAACCCAGCCCTTGTAGTTACTATGTTTTTACTGTAAATGCTATAGTAAAACCATGGTTATTTTTATAGTTACTATAGTTTAAGTACAACGATAGTTAAACCATTGTTACTCTAGTAAAACCATGGTTAACTGTGTAATTACTATGGTTTTACTGCAAATGCTGTAGTAAAACTGTATACATTTTGTAGTTACTATGGTTTTACTAAAAACATAGCTAAACCAAGGTTACTGTAGTAAAACCATGGTTACTTTTTGTAACTAGGACACCTGTGTGCAACTAAGGGAAATTGACTTCATACTTCCACTATAAAATCACCAAAACACCAGTTGATTAAAAGTTATAGCAAAGGTGACTGTGAAGTCAGTTTGTGATTTTATTTTCTAACAAAATAACATTCATAAGTGTTTCTTAGGTGTCTGAATACTTTTATGGGGCTGCTGTACACCTGCATAAAGGTCTGCAAGCTCCTTCTCAACTGGTTTTGCATGCTTTCTGTAACTATGTTCTGTCCTCATCAAGAGCGGATGACAGATAAACACACACATTAACAAACACTTTCTGGAGAACAGTGATTTCATTGTGCGCATGTTTCATTCAGAGGAACTGTAAACAAATGATTTAGATCACAACCAGGACTTGGCGCTCTGGACCTTTGTGTTTCCTCAGAAAACTCTCTAGATTGTTACTGTTACTGGAGTAGTACGTAAAACATTAACCATTGTAAAAATGTTAAGCCGGTTGTTTTCATCAACTACACCATTAGATATGTGCATTCGGGTTCTCCTGGGACATCAACAGACGCACACTGACTTTGGGGTCAAAGGTTATCATAATTCATTGAGGCGGCCGTGCCTTTGTGTAGTCTTTGGATTTAAACAATTGATCTCCTGTTTCAAAGATTGTGTTCTGCCCTGCTTGGAGACTGGCCGTGAGTCTGCTGCTGTTTTACAGGTGGGTGGACACCTGTTTCATTCACTCGACTCAGAAAAGGGTGACGACAGCTCTGTGAGTAAATATCTGGCGCTGAGATGCGATGAGCGTCTGTTTGCTCATCAAAGACAGCAGTGATCTATGCAATGAAACTAGATCTTGGTCTCACTGTGTGATATTTCAGAATTACATTAGTTTAAGGGAAAGGGGAGGAAGCAGCAAGCAGTATTACTCAACTAAAGGTCAACTAAATCAAGTTAAAAGATTCACTTCAGCTTTCTGCTTTCGAAATGAATTGCTAATTCGGCATTTCATTAACACTGCTCCTTATTCATTTTTGTCCTCTTCTTTTATTTTTTGGTGAATTTCATAAATCTTAAAGGGGTCATAGGATGCTACATGCACTTTTACAAGTTGTTTGAACAGAAATGTGTGTTGGTAGTGTGTGTACACAAGCACCCTATAATGATAAAGATCCACCCAGTGTTTTTTTTTAAATCTGGTTAAATGTTTTCCCCTTTCTCAAATTGAGCCGATCTCAGATGCCTTTTTATCATATAAACTTGTGGAAAATGGGCATCCTATGACCCCTTTAAAGTGAATATCCTGAACCCTCAGTCATTTTGCAGGGTTTAGCACAGCCTTTTTAAAATTTTTTTTAATTAATTTTATTTTATTAAAAGGGGGAACAGTGGGTATGTAATTGATTACATTTGATGTTCTTTTCCTTTCTTTTTTTTTTTAAATTGCTTTTAGTAAATAACAATGTCAAGAAAATATCAGTCAGTTTTCAAAGCAGGGTAACATTTTTTTTTTTTTTTTTCAAATAAAATAAAACTATTAAAATGTATTCTTATAAGTGTGCATGTAATAATGATATTAAACAAGTTACTAATTTTCATTTTAATAATGATTATAGTAAATTCATTGATGCTGAAAAAACACAAGTTAATATAAAATATTAAGCATTATGTGTAAGGTTAGAGATTTTTCAACATTTCAACACTTGTTTTTGCTCCTAATAACACAGACCTGAGCTATAAATCAATCAAAATTTTGAAATGTCTTTCACAATATTTTTTAGGAAACTATGATCTGGTTTTTTGTTAAAAAAAAAAAAGAGAGAAAAACACTTTCTTTGATTAAGTATCTATTAAAATAGGCACTGCATATACAACTAAACACTTTTTTTTTTGTCAAAATGTGTATCATAAAAGTGTTAAAAGAGAACAAAATGATTTGTGAATAAAAAATATGATTTTTGATCCACATTTCAACATATGCAAAAAATCCCACAGGTGCTAAAAGTAACAGCACATTTCATGGATACACCATGTACTAAAAGACAGAATCAACCAGAAGTGAGCTGAGAAGAGACATTGCTTGAGTTTTATAGGTTTTTCAGAATTCTTCAGACCTGATCAGCTTTAGATTAAATATGACCACATTTCTGTATCATTTCATGTTTTGGCATCAGAAAGAGAGTTCATCTTTCTGGTGAAAACGGAGTGAGCGAATACCCAGAAAATGTTGGCCCAATTGCTGCCAAGCTCTTGCAAAATACTTTGTCCCACAGAAAAACAAGTGACTTGCCAAGGCCTTGGCCATTGCATATCACAGTGACAAACACATAACCTGCAGAGACAGTACGGGAGAGGTTTTGTCATGAAGAGGACCTCTGCCAAAACAGCCCTGATAAAAAAATAAGCCATTTTGAGTTCCCCGCGTACAGTGAGAAGGGCAGAAATGGCTTTCAAACTGCTGTAAGGAGTGTGTGTGGAACAGGACCTGCACTGCATCCAAAACCAAAAGCAGCAGCGTGGCTTTTCTTCCAAAGGAAATTGGTTTCAGACAAGCTTCGAAGGCACTGCAACATCATGTCTAATGGTCTAAAACAAATTAAAATCAGCTTCACACACAATATTTTCTGACTACAATGCCTGGATTTCTTCAATATAAAAAAATAGGAAATTTACATAAGCAGTCCAACTCTACTGTATTGCGACCACACGTAGACCTTTTTGTACATAGAGCTTTTACTGTGTAATGAAACTAGGTCTTCTGAAGATTGTTCATTGTACTAATAAAACATGACTTTCAGAACTCAAAACTTCCTCACCAATGGAAAAAAAGTATTTATTGAAAGCAAGCTGAAAATCCTTGGGTTTCTGATATCAGGTGTAATCATCATTTAGGTCATGTCTAAGCACAAGAAGAATTAATCATAATAAAGAAAGTTATTTGCATGTTAAATCACTTTTATGTGCTTTTTGACCCCGTTAAGTATGACTTAAGTACATCTTCGGATGTAATTTCATAACTACTTCTATTGTTTTTGAAATATGGTTTGGTACCGCTGAATGTACTGACAAGCATTTATGGTAAGCAAAAATATACTTTGATGTCATTTCCACTGAAACTTTTATGTAATTTATTTAAATATATTGTAATTACAGATTTATAATGATGAAGTTGCAGTTTATATACATTTAAAAGATATTATCTTTAAGTGTCATTTTGAATAACGCAATAGAGTTAAACTTACAATCAAGTACTTGAGTTTTAGTATGTTAGCCAACACATCAAAATAAGTGTCAAAAAGACTAAAACATGATATAAAATGTACATTAAGGTAAAACACTCAAACTAAAATTATTACAAAGTGCACTTTTTAGTGTACTTTAAGCAAACTTCTTTTTTTCACAGGGGCATTTCAGTCTACAGGTTGTGAAGCACATTTCAATGCAAATTGTTTGATTTTCATATTGTCAATGAGGCATGTAAAATTTTTGAACTGCAAACCACAGTTAGCAGCAAAGTGAAATGAAATCTCATTTCACATGCAAAAAAATTGTATATACAGTTGATGTCTTAAAGGCACAGCAGCAGCAAAAAAAAAACAAACAGCTTGTTTAATTCTAAGGGTCAGATAGAAAGTATAAAATGGTCATATAAAACTAAATATAACTTTTTTCTGGTTCAAAAAAAAAAAAAAAAACATAAATGGACCTCATTATAAACATTATGAGTGGGCCTTAGGGAGGAAAAAATAAATAGGAAAATCCATGATATGACCCCTTTAAAAATGAAATCATGAGCAGGTGCCGAGGGAAGTAAGCAGTGCGGACAAGCACTTGGATGCATATGAGGTTTTTCTTATTAAGATCTTGTTTCATGCACGCTGTGCTGAGAACGTGGAACAGAGTGACCGCAGCAGGTCTGCTCGAGTCCTGCATGATGAGGGAGCGGAGGCCAGCTGGAACAACTCGATGATAGCCGTGGCACTAGAAATGAGAATCAAAAAGGCAGTCTGACCAGTTCATAAGCACCACCGCCGCAGGCCTCAGTACCGCCCCGCGCACACAAAGTCACACTCCTCGCACACCTACAGGCGCACGTCGTCATGCTCCAAGTCTCACATGCAGCCGCAAGCGAAAAAACACACATGCTCAAGTTCCCAAGGTCATCAAACACAAGAAAGCCTCTGAAATCTAGAGCAAATAGACTGAAAATTCAAGTATGGTTTCAGTTAGAATTCATTTTCACACGCTTGGTCAAATACAGTTGTGTTCATGAAGAAAACAAAAAAGAAAGAGAGCAACTCTTCCAGTCTTGTCAGTGATTAGGCAGCTTTGTTCCAAACGTGGTGATGAATAGAGCCACGGCACAATGCCTGCAGGGCTAAAAGAGGTTCAGTTCTATTGGAACGTGTGGAGAGGTTTGTCTCTGCAAACACCTGTTGGATTGCGTTAATCACCAATGCAAGACCAGACATGAGTGCAGGTGAAATGTGAATAAGAAGGAGAGCGAGAGAGAGAGAGAGAGAGAGAGCTGACAGGTGCTTCAAAAACAGACGCTTGTTAAAGGAGTGTGACTGGCTGGATTCAGGATGTTTTCAAAAACTTAGTAGTGATGAAAATAGCAAAAAAATCAGTAGTGTGAGAGTAGCTGAGTAACAGTGTAACTTTACCCATACTGAGCTTCTTTTTTTTTTTTTTTTACAGCGAGCTGCAGTGTAGCAATGCAAAACAATACATTGTTGTTTATGTTATGCTGTACAGAGCACAAAGACGTTCATGCATGCAGTGATTTAGCAAGCAGGTACTGTGAGTGACTGCTTTCTATGGTTTGTCTTTGCCCACATACAGAGAAATAATAAAAACGTTGTGTGTGGAAAAGAGTGTCAGAAATTGTTATGATGCATTATACACTGCTGCAATTTATACACAAGCACTTTCATCCATCCATAATGTACATTTTAACTGGAAAAGCTGTTTTGTTGTCAAAATGGTATGATTTGTTATTTTTTACCGGCAATATATGTCAATTAGAATCAGATTTTCAAAAGCTATGTTCAGTTTTGCAGAACTCCATTAGTGTATCCAGCAGTATGAACGCTCATTACCACCAACAATAAAGGCACTGGATGACATCCTGCAAAACAATCACTGCATGTGTGAACGGCCAATTGCAACCAAATGGTTTGTTTGGTTCAAAAGGTTTGTTATGTAAACAGTCCAACTTTCAGTTATGTTTCGTGAAGCCCCTCGTGGCATTTTGCATTGTCTTTTTGTAAAAGATTGACATTCATCACTGTTAATTTGTAGTTTTTTTATACACTACCTTTCAAACGTTTGGAATCAGTAAGAGTTGCTAAAAACAGTTTCCACAAAAATATTAAGCAGCACAACTGTTTTCAACATTGATAATAACAAGAAATGTTTCTTGAGCAGATAATCAGCATATTAGAATGATTTCTGAAGGATCATGTGACACTGAAGACTGGAGTAATGATGCTGAAAATTCAGCTTTGCATCACTGGAATAAATTACATTCAAAATAAATTAAAACAGAAAACAGTTATTTCAAATTGCACTAACATTTCACAATATTACTGTTTTTACTGTATTTCAAATAATAAAATAAATAAATGATCAAATAAATGCAGCCTTGGTGAGCATAAGAGACTTTCAAAAACATTAAAAGAAGCCCAAACTTTTAAATGGTAGTGTAAACTTGTAATTTGTTTTTTTTTATTAATTGTATATCATTTAAATATATATATATAGACACTAAATGACATGGCTCAAGTTCGTCCTTCAATGTTTGTAGCATAAAGCGAGACGAGTTACCTGTCAAAGTGTAACACTTAGGTCAGGAATTTCTTCAAATCCTTTATATAACTATGCACAATAGTAACAGTAGCATGCACTAGTTTAAAAGATATTGCATTTTCCAACACTAGTGTCTAGGTGATGACAGTCTTGTAAAGACTTGTAAAACATCACATGCGCAGCACTAAGCGGCTTTCTGCTCCTGCCATCTCAAGCGTATGATCAAAATCCCAGCATATGTCTCCAAATAAAGCCTATAATTCAGAGCCGCTCGCCACCTTACCAGGAACTCAGCCCACGTTTATTACTCTCTCTGTCTTTCTCTCTTGCCCTGCAAGCCACTCTTACATAAACTTACCACACAGCTAATAATGGACTCTTTGCTCACAATGATCTAATTGTATATATATTTTTAATATATTAAAAATATATATATGATGCTGAAAATTCAGCTTTGCATCACTGGAATAAATTACATTCAAAATAAATTAAAACAGAAAACAGTTATTTCAAATTGCACTAACATTTCACAATATTACTGTTTTTACTGTATTTCAAATAATAAAATAAATAAATGATCAAATAAATGCAGCCTTGGTGAGCATAAGAGACTTTCAAAAAACATTTAAAATGAATAATTTTTCCAAACTTCTGACAGGTTGTGTGTGTGTATCATATGTCTAGTATCATTATAGAACTATACGTGTGATACAATGCAGACAGACATTCCAGTTTGATTCCTTAAAAATTTATGTATTTTTTTATATATGTAAATTTAAGGTTACAACACTTGACATTCTATTTTTTTAACCAAACTGTGTGAATGAAATCATACATGCAGCTGTATTCTCCTGCTGTGTAAACACAGCCACTTTTCATAATTTTCTTTTTGTCCTGATCACATTCCACAGTTTGGGTGGACTGTAGGTCCAAATCTCTTTCTATCCTCAACCTTTCTGTATTTATCTGACTCGGGAGCTCTTATCTACTTCATTCCCTGCTGCTGTGCACCACTCTGCTGTTACACTTCCTGATTTGTGTCAGAGTGTCTAAAGTACTGACCTCCTTTAATCTCCCAGAGTGCACCTGGAAACTCAAGTTTAGATCCATCAGTGTACACCTTACAGCTTTGTTAAAGAGAGAAATGTATTCCCTGAAAAGCATGCAATGCACTTGCAAGCCACTCTTACATAAACTTACCACACAGCTAATAATGGACTCTTTGCTCACAATGATCTAATTGTATATATATTTTTAATATATTAAAAATATATATATTTGTGAATATTAGATACAGGTAGAAAATATTCCACATAGTTTTTTAGATTTCTTTTCCATAATATTTGAGGAGACAAGAAAAGAAAATCTCATCTGGGTAAGAAAAACACGATCACACCTGCAGACAGGATTACACCGCCAGCAGAACAGTGTTCCAGACCACTCTCTGGGATCAGATCAATCCTCTCGTGTGCCTGCTTTCCACTAAAGCCGTTTAAAGGACTTATATAGCAGAAAAGTGAGTTGTACTTGTTCTTTTCTCATTTTGAGAGCTCAAAAGTCCACCTAGACCTTTTACAGAAAGGAAGCTGCAAACACGGTTCATTCAGAAATCTCATTCAAAAATCAATTCGATTCTCGTTATGTATCAGCCAAGTGAGGTAATAAGGAAAAAGCAGGTACTATTATTCTCAAACAACAGAGGAAGTAAACCATGTGTTGTTCCTGGCTGTATGTAGCACGGAGGGGAAGTCGTGGCCTAATGGTTAGAGAGTCATACTCGTAACCCAAAGCTCCGGTCCGGCAGGAATTGTAGGTGGGGGGAGTGAATGTACAGCGCTCTCTCCAACATTCAATACCACGACTGAGGTGCCCTTGAGCAAGGCACCGAACCCCCAACTGCTCCCTGGGCGCCGCAGCATAAATGGCTGCCCACTGCTCTGGGTGTGTGTTCACGGTATGTGTGTGTTCACTGCTGTGTGTGTGCACTTAGGATGGGTTAAATGCAGAGCACTAATTCCGAGTATGGGTAACCATACTTGGCCACATGTCACGTCACGTCACTCGGCAGATCTGCATGAAAGATCCCAGTGTTAGAAACAAGTATAAAGACAGATGAAAACAAGTTCTAATATACTGTATATTACATCAAAATCTACTATATTTTAACTTCAAAAAACAACAGCAACAACAAAAACTACACACTAACATTTAACAATTCCCGCTGGTACAAAGAGACAGTTTATTGAAAGATGGGGCAGTACCAATTATATTGCATCCAATAACAAAAAAAAAACTTTTTTTTTTTGCAAACTCAAAAATGATGTCGCACCAGTTTGTTCTTCGGTTTTGAAGTATATCAGGGCCTTGAAGGACCAGAAAAAGGGTAGATCTGAGGTTCTCAAGCTCGATATCCATTTTCCTGCAGAGTTTAGCTCCAACCCTGATCAAACACACCTGAACAAGCTCATCAAGGTCTTCAGGATTACTAGAGCGTTATAGGCAGGTGAGTTTGAGCAAGCAAAACTCGAGGGCCAGAGCTGAGAACCCCCTGGGGTAAATTATGGTCATGTGAAAAAATGTATTGGTGCAAGAAACCTTGCTTAACTGTGTAAATGGAAAAAAAAAAACTGTAGGATATGGTATTAATGCAGCATGTTCCACTTCTGAGCATGAACATTTCCAAATCATCCCAGCCACAAAAGACTGTTGACATATATTGTACATCTTTTGTACATTACCATCAATCAAATGTGAAATTGTGGTGTTTTCAGATTTATTATTTTCCAAACAGGCTCTTATCAGAAAAGAGCACACCTAATGATAGGCCTGTCAGCTCACACTTCCTCCCAGTGTCCCTCACAACATCCTGAGGGAGTAAATCAGAAATATTGGCAGAGCGTGGCGTGGAGTGGCCGGAAACCCTCTGGAAGCGTGGATGGTTTCTGGTGCGGGTCCAGCCTGACCCCAGCCTCCCGTTGAGGGAGCTTCTCTAACTTTCATCCGTTAAGGAAACATCTGGACACCAATGGCCCAGACCGATGTGTGTGTGTGAGCAGAGGATGCTGGAATGTGTGCATGCAGACGAAGAGACAGTAAATGGAATGCTAAGGCAAGCATCATTATTCATCATTAATCATTTAGATCATATTAGGCTCTTTTGCCAACCTAAACACCTATCAACCACCCAAAAAAACCTGAAACCACCAGAATGCCTTATTAGCTGCATAGAAATACACTGGTATTGTGGCGAAAAAACTAAGATATGTGAAAAACAGTTTCGGGCACACATAAATACATATGTGCTCAGTTGAGGCAGATCTTTTTTTTTATATGATAAGAAGACGTGAATAATTCAGTAACACTTTAACCCAATTAATTCCTCGATGCGCAAAAAACAAACTCATGTGACCTACCCAGCGCACCAATCTCATTGCACACCATCTGAAATGTTATTTTAATAATTCTGAAACATGACAGTGTTCGTTATTGCTTTTATGTCCATTTATTATTTAGAAAAAAAGAGCCACATGCTTTCCCGGTTGCAGCAACTTTAATTTTAATTATTGATACTTTGCACCAGTTTCACAGAAAGTGACAATTTAGTTCTTTTGAACAGATTGGATGGAAACGGTGCTTTATTTGCAAATGTTTTATCCAATATTAAATTTTTTTGCATAAGTTAAATTTGCAGTTTTGGATGAAAACATAGCTACTGTCTTAGTACATTAGTACAAACCTGGTAAAAAAAAAAAAATGCTGTCCTCTGGTGTCTCTAGGTGGGCATTTCTATAAGTGTGTAACGTCATGTGAAATCTACAAATTGGCATCTATGGTTTCATGAAGAACCTCTAACAAACATGAAATATAAAGGTTCTTTATAGTGGAAAAAGGTTCTTTAGATTGTTAAAATGTTCTTCACACAAAGAAAAAAAAATGCTTCACCAAAAGGTTATTTGAGGAGCCCAAAATGGTACTTCTATGGTCCTTTTGTAACCATTATTTTTAAAATTGTACTGTTAGATTGATGGTTAATAACTGATAGCAATGATCACAGACCTAGTAATGTTTAACCCAGCATGGCTAATTTCCTTCTAGGTTGAAAAATACCTTGGTTTGTTTCGGCTAGGTAACACTTATTGAATTCTTCCAAATCGTTCATCACTGGTGTCTCCGTCTCGTCATCTGTCACTGCAGACTGATAAACTGATGCTGAGCACTGGACATGCAGAGACAAGGGTTGTGTTGTTTTTGAAGAGGAACACTGTCTGTCTGTCTGTCCACCAGCAGGTGAAGGAGACAAAGAAGAGCTGTAGCATTCATCCTCATGTCTGAGTGAAGAATAACCGCACAGTGTGTTGACAGAGGTGAGAGGGATGGGGTCGAAGGTCACACCTGCTGATAATTCAACTGTCTGAACAGACAATTCTCCCACACGGATGTACCTTATTGAAACCGACAAAAATGGACTGAAAAAAGTCAAAACAACATCTGTTCTTCTTTGAGATGCTCTTAAAACCCTTGAATAATAAACAATAAAATAATAAAGTGCAACTAACCATATGCAGTTTGCATAGTTAGGAGTGAGCAAAACAAATAGGCGAAAAAGTTAGAAGTCAACAGGTCAAAGGTGGTACATCAACTTGGAGGAAGTTATCAGGTTGCACAGGTCGATAGGTTGCATGATGCACTCACCCTCAAAAAGAGGTCATATTAATACATTACGCTGTTTGATTTTAAGGACATTTTGGTTTACTTGTATGATAATCAATACTGATTCTGTGTTTGGTACTGCAGTTGAACCCATAGCTATTTATAAACTTATTGCACAGGGCTTTGTTTCCCATAATAGTTCCAAAAATAGCTAAGTATATGGACTGTACTTCTTTCTCAGTCTTATTTTTGTCAAATTTGTGTCAATGTTGTCTACTTACTAAGGTCTAAAGCATCTGCATGACGCTGTGGGCCTATAAAAACTGTGGTTTTACAATTTCCTCCAGAACACAGGCACTACTTGTTGGTGATGGAACATTGGGAAGAGCCGGGATGTGGTTGGCATGAAGTAGGAACGGGATGGGCGATTGAAAGGCCCATTCATACCACTTACTATTGACCTACAGTTGAGGTCTGTTTAGCTAAAGCTCAACGAAAATCCGAATGTCAAAAAGAGAGAGTGGCAAAGAGCAAGAGAAGGGTGTTGTGTTGATAAGTGCCCTCAGCATCAACATTTAATCCATTAAACCAGCCATATTGGCCATTCATCAGCCTGACACAATGACAGTGAACGTGTTTAACTCTACAAAACAAAAGAATGTCTAGGAAACACGTCTGAATCGAACCATGTCAGGCCTGAGGGACATGCATTCTCCCGTCTCCCCAATCTCTGACCTTTCTCTCTTTCCCCCAGAAACGTTAGAATATGTAAAACCGCCACCCTCGTGATTTGCATGTGGTTAGAGGCTGCGAGTTTGCGGGCAGAAGACTCTTTGTAGTCTGACGGCGCTGGAATGTGTCTGTGTTCACGGTGCTAATATGTCCGCGTGAGGAAACAAGACAAGTTCCAACAGTTCGCCCCCTAAGGTCCTTCACTGGCTTCGCCATGTGTTTGTTTTGAGAGCGTTGAATGAAACCATGCACTCTAGATGACACAGCCTGCACATAATGCCGTCTATCCTCCAGCACCTAGAGGATTGCTTTGTTTCTTTATTCACCCCTCCACCCATCACATACAGTGCAGTGGACGCAAAGGGTCTATCCACCAACCACTTCTATCTAGGTGTGGAAAACGCAGCTTTTCTGCTGATCTGTTCCCGAGACCATTCGGCTCAGTTCTGCAGCCAAAACAAGCCCGCTGTCAAGTCTCGGAAAACTTTTGGGACTAAAATCGGAGAAGCTGATATAGCACCGTCCTGCCAACTGGTACACGGCTGCAGAAGGGCTTAGAGAAGAAAATGACGGAAAGAACGAACGGGGGAAGGAAAGCAGGATGGGTAGTTCTAATTCAGGGACTATTCATTTGAGCTTCAATCATTCTCTTAGACCAGCAGATATCAAGACCTTTCAAGATCTGCCAAAATGTTCCCTTCATCTCCATTACCCAATTATTGTGTCTCAGGGCAATTTGAGTCAGCGTGGCTCAAGGTAAAACATATAATTTAAAAATAAGTTATTTATATCTGGTGAATGAGTGCTGGCAGGGCGGTGACGCAGAGTTCATTCATAAGAATAAGACCGGGTGTTGAAGAACGAAGTGTTGGATTTATACCCATGAATCATTCTGTTCCTAAAACCGGGCAACTCGTACCAAGCAGCAGTTACATCTGTTTAACCAAAGGCCGTTTAGATGTGGAACCTTGAGCAAGCTTTGCATATGGAAATGATAGCGGTCTTTAGCAGCAGGGTTGTAGTAGTGTTGCCAGGGGCTCATCTGGACTACTGTTAAACTATGATGTTTTGCTTCGGGGCTGCTCTGTGACACATGATTGCCTGATCGCCTCTTTGCATATGTGAATGAGCGCAAGCGGGGATATATCATCCTGCAATGAACCAAAGAATTACCTCAGCGCGCAAAAACTCAGCATGTTCCATTCACTACATCTGGTTCACTTTAGCTCCAGCATCCCAAGGAGCTTTCACCTCCAAAAGCATGCACACACACAGCGTATTAGATTTGTGTGGGCACAGAGGGCTGTGTTGCAATTAATTACGTTGAATACGCTCAACTTTTTCTTGAGGTTTTATGGCTAATGTTTTATTTATCAATAACTTTACTGTGTTATGCTTGAAAGAGCCATCCATATTCACAGGAAGAACCGAAGGGAATAAGAACGTCCAACTCCACTTTGTTGGACCCCATCAGCTCGTCTCCCTTTCATGCACTCAAGTGCTTCTCCATACGGAGTTGTGCTTTGTGATGCAAGCTTGCAATAAAAGAGGAACTGTTGATGAATTTTCTTGAATGTTTTCTACACAAGTGCAGCTGGAACTTTTTGGGAGCCATTTTTAGCTCCAAAATGCAAAGTGCAGAGTAACCGATCATGATATGAGGCCATCACGGCAATTGTGAGATGAGGAGGAGGTACTGCTGGAAGAAACTGGTTTTAAAAAGGTGTGCATATCTGGCAGCAATTGGGATGGATAGAGGGAGAGAGAGGAACAGAGCAGAGGAAAAACAGGAAAGGAATGCATATGGTGTTTATAGTCAAACTCGGTTAAGACTGTCAAAGCCAAAGTGTATATCTTCAATTCCAGGCAGTAGAAAGTGTAAAGAGATGCCAAACCCTTGCTGAATGCCCGGACTGCACGTACTCCATGTCAATCTAGAAGGAGCCCCTCCAAATGCATGCAAAACATTGAGGTTCACCTCTGTACCTTTAAAGGAGTCCATTAGGGCAGACCGGTCCCCCTCTAATAAAACTGCACTCTGTACCATTTCCCTGAACTGAACAAAGATTTCTTTGTTCCACTGGTAATACAGAAGAAAAAATGCAAGTAATACTGTTCTATACTGTAAATCACTCCCAGCAGATGGGTCACAGTTATGGGTGCACTTTATTATCGCTTGGGATTATGGGATATCAGTCCGATTTTGGGAAGCCAAGGACTGTGCTGGGTGGACAGTAGCTGGGCTGCTTCCTAGATTACATCAAGTTTCTATTTCAACTCATTGCTCAATATGGTCCACAAATAGGCCTGTCACGATAAAAACTTTTTGTTGTGCAATATATTGCCCCAGAAATAACTGCGATAAGCGATATTATTGTCATTTTAAAGACAATTTTCTGCCACTGAATATATAATCAAAATATAACAGCATAATAATGCAAGAAGGCCTACACATTTCCAAATGACAACAAACTTTACATTTTTAAGAATATTTAGATCATGGGCCCTATTTTAACAATCTAAGCGCATGGTCTAAAGCACACGGTGCAGGTGCACTCAGGGTGTGTCCGAATCCACTTTTGCTAGTTTAACGATAGGAAAACAGTCAGCGCACCCAGGCACATGGTCTAAACGGGTTGTCCTATTCTCTTAATGAGTAATGGGTGTTTTTTGCGCGTAACATGCAATAAACCAATCAAAGTCTCATCTCCCATCCCCTTTAAAAGCCAGTTGCGCTTGCGTCATGGTGGGTTCGCTATTTACATGGCGGAATGTAATTTTTCATTTTTAAAAATGTTTGTGTGCTGCTGCGCGTCCCTGTGTGTGTAATAAGCAAAGGTTACGTGCATTGTGCACTCGCCTATAGGCGCATATTACTAGCGCGCTTTTTAAATAACAAAGAAAAAATATTTCGCCAGACTTTAGACCAGGTCTAAAGGTCTTGAGTTGGTCTATGGCGCAGTCTATTTTCAGTTCCTCTAAATAGCAACGCGCCAACAATGCACCTGAACACGCCTCTTTTTTAGACCAGCACGCCCATGGGCGCACAAATGGAGCGCAAATGCATTTGCTATTTAAACAACGCGGCGCAGGACGGGAAAATGAGAACTGCATTGGGCTGAAACTAGCAAAAAACACTTGCGCCGCGCGCCGGGTGTATGATAGGGCCCTAAGTATCAAAATATTAGATACCTTAAAAACCTGAATAAATAGTAAATAAACATTGTCTAACAAAAAGTGCAAAGTAACGGGTAGGGAAAAAAAAGAAAACTGCACAAAGAACTTGTATGGAGATTTTTCCATCGACAGATTTTTCCCTGACCTTTTCTCTGTAAATTAAGGGTGCACACACTATTGCTGAAAAACACAATCCCTACTTAGCAGATATGTCCATATGCACAAAGGCACAGATCCCTAAACAAGACCATATCTGCAGAAACTTTTTTTGCAGAAGCATTTTTTTTATTTGAACTAGCACCTCATGACTACACCACATTATGTACGAGAAGCTGCAAAAGACAAAGGCGCAAGTGGAATGTACAAAACATTGTGACATTAATTTTTAAGGAAATATAATGGCTGATATATTGCGTCACCAAAAATTATTGAGGTCATGTACATATATTGCGCGATAAGTCGATATATTGATTATTGCGACAGGCCTATCCACAAATAAATCTAAACCTGCCTCTATGTAAAACTCAAGAACTTTACAGCAGTACAGATTATAGGCAATAAAACACAAGCACTTTTATACCAATGTGTAAATACAAGCCTGACTGTAAACAGCAAAGGTAGGTTTGATTGTTCTTGAACACAAACAGATTGTTGCACATGGTACCTTATTTAGAAAAGAAGGACCAGTCTGATCAACATGTAAACAATTCACTTTCAAAAATTGGTTGTACCACAATAACAGATCAACATGCAATAAAGTAATAGTTAATTTAAATAACTCAAATAATTATCCACAAACAGTGCTACTGGCAAAACAAAATCAGTGGAAAATGACTGTGGTCAGAATTTCCTTCCATTCAAAAGTAATAGGTTACCAATCATTTCATGGACATAATACATAAACCAAAGCAAATGATTTGCACAAGATTATAATTTACTTTTTACTGACTGCCTCAAACAAGGAAAAAAAAAAAAAGCCTTATAACCTTTGGTAAATCCAATGTCCTGTTCGTCCTTAGAAGAACTCATTGTGGTGCAAAAGAAGTCATCAGTCTCACCTTAGAAAGATTTAAACTAGTGTTTTTGGAACGCTTCTGTCATTATTGTGTGCAACATATCAGACTGAATCAATCTGAGGCTGATTGTATGTACTATCAATTTATTGTCATTGGAGGGAATCGAGACCATGAAGGATTGTGCATTTGAACAATTGAAAACTTTCAGTTTTTCTTTGATGATTTTGGATGAAAATCTGCATAATGGGTTTAAACATTATACTGCACTTGAATTCATACCTGCAAGTATAATCAAATTAGCCACAATATTTAATAATGCATGTGTGGAACTGTGAATGACTGGCGTTTCAGTTGTGGAAATCTGCTGATCGTTTTACTGCACAGATTCTGTGCTATATAGCTACTATTTCACACTGCTCTACTGATGAGTGCGACTCAGTAATATTATCTGAGGTCAGTTTTTAGGCTGTCTGCGGGCAAACGATTTCAGCAAACACAACAGACCATTGCCACACTGGTCACTTGACAACTCATCATAAGAAAAAGACAATAAAATACCTACTAGCAAATCTGTATTTCTGTGGGAGTATAAAAACAAATCTGGGGGCAAAAATGCTGGCAGACAGAGGGAGGAGAGGCTCTCAGAAGGAAAAGAGGTGGGAGAGCAAACTTAATTTTAGCTGTATGTGATGCTGTAATCCAATCTCAACAGCAACTCTTTGTGTGCTGTGGAATAAGACTGTGGGCTTTGGCACTCGCTGATTCCTACCCTTGATAAAACGTCCACTTTTCCACCCCCATAAGATGACTCTTTAAAACAAAGAGAGGGG
>NW_015554139.1:1815420-1817060 GCF_001515605.1 Sinocyclocheilus anshuiensis
AACTATAAGGAGTTGGGGGAGTTTTAGATGACAAAAAGTCAGGGCGAGAGATTTGATGATTTGGGGAGAAAGATTGATGCTAGAAAAACAGGGTAGGAAAGCAATGGACTTAAAGAAAAAGAGCCAAAAAAAGGGAAAAGTGTGTGAGGCAGAGGGGTGAACTGAAGTGCAAATAGAGCTGGGTGAGAAGAAAGGGACATTCCTGGTCCAGCTGTGGCTTAAATGAGAATTCTGAGTATAGAGCAGTCAAAAGAAGTGGGAAAATAAGATAAAATGCAGAGCTATTTTGGTATTTGCACTTTGCTCAGAGACCAAAAACTCCTCAGATGGAACTTAGACTGAAATTGTGACTTCAATAATGGTGATACCAAACTACTCCAGTGAGGTATTGCCGACAGAGACCGAGCGCAGGCCAAGTCAGTTGACCTGCAGTACTGCTGTTTGTGCCAGCTTAATGTCATCAGGGGAAGACTCGGGGGCCGAGGACGCAGCTAAGGAATTAAGTAGCTATACTGTCCGTCCCCAGAGACAGGTGCTGAAGTGTTTAATAAATAAATGACTTGAGCGAGAGAGACTGAAAGGGATAGAGTCTGAAGCTGACACTCATTGTTAACACCGAATATGCTGCCAGTCATAACATAACTACTGTTCCATATTGCCGACAGAGACCGAGCGCAGGCCATTGACCTCTGACTGCAGTACTGCTGTTTGTGCCAGCTTAATGTCATCAGGGGAAGACTCGGGGGCCGAGGACGCAGCTAAGGAATTAAGTAGCTATACTGTCCGTCCCCAGAGACAGGTGCTGAAGTGTTTAATAAATAAATGACTTGAGCGAGAGAGACTGAAAGGGATAGAGTCTGAAGCTGACACTCATTGTTAACACCGAATATGCTGCCAGTCATAACATAACTACTGTTCCACTGAGCAGCGATTGTTTCTTGCTAACTATTGGCGAGAATATGATGATTTGTTCTCAGCTGACTCTGGTAGCTAAACACAAGGAGGGTTATATGGAGAAAGCTATCTGTTAGGATTCATTTGAATGGCAGTTGCTTGGCTGGGCGCAGGGCCCCTACAAGACCATCTTTGATGTCATCACAACACAGATTGGCTAATGACACCACAAGAATACACACAGTCCCAAACCCTTCACTAGCGACTATCCTGAGTGATGAAGTCAAAAGCATCAGACAGGAAAACTGTAAGTCCACTTTCTATTTTACACTTAAAGAGCCCTCAAACAAACAAATAAATAAAGTCACTTCTAAAACTTCTACTATGATGTAATGATTTAATTATTTGTGATTTAGATGTTGCTCTCAAATGTTCTTCTAGCTCACATATGGCGCTTTTCCACTGCGTGGTACGACTCGGCTCGGCACGGCTCGGTACGGCACGGCACGGTTCGGCTCGGCACGGTTTGCGTTTCCACTGCAGTTCTGTACCGCTTTAGAGTGGGTGGGATTATTCACATGCCGTTATAGTTGCGTCGCCTCTACTACCACGACTCCTAAAAAAAACTTTTTCATTCCGCATCGCCCCATCAAGCTCTCGCTGGTCTGCTCCTCTGCTATCAACGAGAGAAACGTCTGTACTTCCGCAACAGACAACAAAACTTTTTGGTTGTTAAAAAAAGGTGC
>NW_015554139.1:1817081-1832873 GCF_001515605.1 Sinocyclocheilus anshuiensis
TCGGCTCGGGACGGTTTGCATTTCCACTGCAGTTCTGTACCGCTTTAGAGTGGGTGGGATTATTCACATGCCGTTATAGTTGCGTCGCCTCTACTACCACGACTCCTAAAAAAAACTTTTTCATTCCGCATCGCCCCATCAAGCTCTCGCTGGATCGCTCCTCTGCTATCAACGAGAGAAACGTCTGTACTTCCGCAACAGACAACAAAACTTTTTGGTTGTTAAAAAAAGGTGCGCTCGTTCCAAACAGTTGCGTTCGATCCTTCACTGGCTGTGCTGATTTAAATCTAGCGGTTCTTTTGTGTTTGTGTCGCAAGTTCAATGACGCAGGTAGTGACGATTCTCCCCGGCCAATCCGTGATCAGCAGAGTTTACACGTCACGTTTTGGTAACGGTACGGTTCACTTGGAACCCCAACCGAGGTGGTACTAAAAAAAGTACCAGGTACCAGGTACTGTACCCAGTGGAAAACCCCCAAAAAGTGAACCGTACCGAGCCGTACCGTGCCGTACCATGCAGTGGAAAAGCGCCAATAGTGGTTAACATACAGGTGCAGTTCCTTGCACAATACTATGTTTTGATCTCAGAACACTCGTACTATAGTACATGATTAGTAAAAACTAATACATTTTGACGTTTGCATCACATAACCAGCTCCATATGTAAGGATTTGCTCATGTAGTAAACTTGCTTGGGAGCTCACCTGGTACAGTATTGAACATGCGATGCGGAGCGCTCAGGTACAAGTCCCATGAAACACAAATCACCAAAAAGGAGCTCAAAGACTTGTAGAAACAAGCTAAAATAGCAAGGTTGCTGCAGCAAATGTGTTTTATCTCAAGTTTGATTTGTTAACACTGTTGGTTAGGTTTAGTGTAGGTGGTAGGTTATTTTCAAACACGCTGGAGCATTAACATTTAGCAGCACACAGTGGACATTTAATTTCTGAACTGCTGCGATACATACAAAAACCAGCGTAATAAAATGCTAGCAGTTTTACGTTCATCCGTTTCAGATAAAAATAAACACACTTTTAGCGACACTTGCTGGACGCACATTTCACTTTGAAAGTGTCACAAAATCTGCAATGTAATATCATTTTTCTGAAAAGTCACCATAGGCAAAATCCATTTGAAGGGGATTTTTTACTTCTGGAAACGTATTGTTATAATCTCAAGTCCTTGATATAGGAACAGAGAAAAACAAAACTGGTCACTAATTTCAAGCTAGCTCGCGGTATAGTATCAGAGCTGCCTTTCAAAATGTAAACAAGTGTGGCTTTGTATCCATTGGGTGACATTGATAACACAGGATTATGTTTTGTCTAGCTTTGAGTAGCCATGCTCACAGTTTATCTCTGCTGGGGAGTGATGTGACCTGTCAACAGGCTCAAATCTTGGGAAATATGGCGCAGACAAGGCAGGGTTTCAGCCAAGACGTCTGCCATTAAAAACACAAATCCTTAGTAAGATAATGACCTCTATTCACCTCGTGACTGACAGAGTGTCACCCTCACACCTGCTGCGCCATAATCTTGCTAACTGTTACTATGGCATACGTGTATGGACCTGCATCTGCATTAAGAGTCTTGAGTGTTTTTAGCTCTTTTGTACTTGTGTTGGGCCGTAAGCTCTAGGTACACATCCTGTTTCCAAAGCGCACAGTGGGGCCACGCTGACCCCTGAGGGTCACACATGCACGTGGAGCTGGCAGGGACAGACACACATCCTGGTCCTGAAACAACAGGTCAGGCAGGCTCGGAGGGAAGAGCGCCCTGCCTGTGGCCTGAGCCATTGTGTCACTGTTTACCACCATGGATCTTTTCCCAACACAACATTCGCACATGTCATTGTTCCTACACATTGCCCACGCCTTCTCAGTAAACACCAGCAGGGAGTGAGTGTATGTGTGAGTGTGTGTTTGTCGAGGGAGCTGTTCAGGATTACTGTTATTACTCTTTTGCTATTCACTTATGTTGAATAAGAAATTGTTACCATCTGCCATTGTGGATACCTTCCTATTTCAAGGGTATGCGTGCTGCAATTGTATATGTACAAGTATGCACAAGGTGTTGCTTTTCCTGCTAGCATATGCTGCTTCTGTGTGAGAATGTGTAAACTATAGTGAAAAAATAAAAATATCTGGCAAGAATTTTGGCTGTTGTTGTTTCTTTATTCTTTCTTTGCCAGCCTGGATGATTTAGAATTCAATACTACGTACTCTGTAGTTTAAAAAGATAAATGTAAACTAGGTCCACTACTGTCACACTATGAGCTATGCAATGTCAAATTCATTAACAAATCAAACATTAAGAGTCTTGAGTGTTTTTAGCTCTTTTGTACTTGTGTTGGGCCGTAAGCTCTAGGTACACATCCTGTTTCCAAAGCGCACAGTGGGGCCACGCTGACCCCTGAGGGCCACACATGCACGTGGAGCTGGCAGGGACAGACACACATCCTGGTCCTGAAACAACAGGTCAGGCAGGCTCGGAGGGAAGAGCACCCTGCCTGTGGCCTGAGCCATTGTGTCACTGTTTATCACCATGGATCTTTGCCCAACACAACATTCGCACATGTCATTGTTCCTACACATTGCCCACGCCTTCTCAGTAAACACCAGCAGGGAGTGAGTGTATGTGTGAGTGTGTGTTTGTCGAGGGAGCTGTTCAGGATTACTGTTATTACTCTTTTGCTATTCACTTATGTTGAATAAGAAATTGTTACCATCTGCCATTGTGGATACCTTCCTATTTCAAGGGTATGCGTGCTGCAATTGTATATGTACAAGTATGCACAAGGTGTTGCTTTTCCTGCTAGCATATGCTGCTTCTGTGTGAGAATGTGTAAACTATAGTGAAAAAATAAAAATATCTGGCAAGAATTTTGGCTGTTGTTGTTTCTTTATTCTTTCTTTGCCAGCCTGGATGATTTAGAATTTAATACTACGTACTCAGTAGCTTAAAAAGATAAATGTAAACTAGGTCCACTACTGTCACACTATGAGCTATGCAATGTCAAATTCATTAACAAATCAAATTGAAAGTACTCAAAATACGTTTACTTAATTGAATGGCAATTTCATTACAATTTTGTCAACACACAAGAGTTTTGAAAAATGGATTTTTCAAATTATGCAAAAACTGCTTTTTTTCAGCGAAGAAATGTAAATTATTTTTCATATTATTTAATACAAGAGTAAAATATATTTAGGTTTTAAATTACTTGTTATGAGCTGAATCACAACTGCAGAGAACTGAACTGGGACACATTTAAGTAAATTACAATAAAGACCTTTAATGTAATAAACAGCAAAACTGTGCTTACATATGGCTTTATTTGATCATGCAATATAATTTTTTTAAGTATGTGTCCAGCAACAACTCTTTTTTCATGAGGACAATAAAGTACGATATACTCTGACTCTGACTAATATGACATTAGGGGATGTCGAAGATCACGTGATCACAGTAAGTACGTGATGATAAAGAACCGCTGAATTGTTTTGATTAAATGGATTTAAATAAACTGTTTGGGAAAAATGTGATTTAAAGGGATAGTTTGCCCAAAAATTAAAAGTCGTAATTTACTCACCCTCAAGCTTTTCCAAACCTGCATGAGTTTCTTTCTTCTGTTGAGCACAAAAGTTGACGGCAGCCATTGACTTCCATAGCATAGGAAAAAAATACATATTATGAAAGTCAATGGCTACCGTCAACTGTTTGGTTACCAATGTACCGTCTGGACCAATCAAACACACAATATATATTTTGTTAGCTATATTTAACAAATACTCTGTAACACCCCTCAGTTAACAAGCCATACGAGGACCTATGGACCCTTCCCCCGAAATGCGTAACACCCCAGGAAGCCGAACAGGCCCCTGGTCCCCATGGCAACTACAGCGGATCTAAATATTTATAATTAATTATAACTAGTTATGATTAATTATTCATATTTCCCCATGAGCTGATTCGCTACACCAACATTCTTCATAATATCTTCTTTTGTGTTCAGCAGAAGAAAGAAACACATACAGGTTTTGAACAACTTGAGAGTCGGTAAATGATGACAGAATTTTCTTTTTTTGGTGAACCTTTAAAGAAAATGATTTACATCTCTAGGCTTTAGAAAAATAGTAAAACTATAAGCTAACAAGAAGTCACTAATTATTAGTAGCTACTAACTTTACTAAATTTTAAGTAGCATAACTGTAGTTCAGCTTGTTAGTTTTACAGTATAAAGATACTTTTCTAACAATTAGCAATGTGTGATAAAGCATTGCTACATTGCTGTTTTAATGTCAGACTACATTCCACACTAATCCTTGGAAGAAAGCAACTGAGACAATAATCAAACGAGCTCTACCAGAATGTCTCTCTCACTCAATAAGTGCATTTGAATCATTGCTCTTTTGATTTCCTGAAACTCCCTGTGTGGCATTTTTTAAAATGTAAATATTTAAATACTGAACTAAAGCACTATGTTTTATAATTATCTTAGATTGAATTGGATGTTGTTTTATTAGAGTAAATTAATCTAATACAGTTTATGCTTTCACAATTGAAATCCTTGACCTTTTAGTACCAGATAAGTACTGATGTTTTGAACTTAATCATATAATCTGACAATTATATAACTTTCAAATTGTTGCCCTCTTATATAAGTACAGTTAGATTTCCTGAGCTTTGTTGATTATATCTAAGAACTTTCCACTGCTAGCTAATCCAATCTGATTACAATTTAAGCAATTTATTGTACAATTAGTTATCGGAACTTATTTTGAGTAACTATTCCCTCACTAATTATGCTAATGCAGATAGTGGCACTCTATCATAGCTAATGGGAATTGTTCGCAGTAGAGCAGAGACTGCAGGCTCATAATGGAGCTGTTTGACAGACTCACAGCAGGCCCACTGGAGCAGATAACCGCGGAATTCAAAGCCCCTTTGTGGCAGGCAAAGCGGGACAGGCCCGTTTCCGGCTAGTGCTGCTCTGATCTCATCAGCCAGCGGACAAAAGATGGGCTCCATGTGCAAGCGGCTAACCACATCACACACAGCTCCGGCTTCCCTTTACACTAGACAGCAACTCTCTAAACGTACTCTGATTTGAGCCCTTCTCACCCTGTTTTTCCTTCCTTTGTCTAAACCACAAAAACATGCTGTGGCGGGCATAAGGAATAGATCCTGAGACACACTGACTGGATGTTGTAACTGTGGGCTTGTTAAAGAGTAGCTTATCTGCTGTGACACATATTTGCAGAAGAAGAAATACAGTCAAATTATACAAAACATCACATTCTGTTGTTCTCAACAGTACACTAGCATGCAAAGATCCAATAAAGCGAATCAAACTTAACCTAATTTAGCAAGATCAAGAGAAAAAATGGCAATAAGCAACGAGACGTCAGGATGCAACATGAACAAATTCATAAAAAACACTTATGACAAGCGGGAAGTGGTTGGGATGGAGATCCTGCAGTCGTTCTCTTCTGAGGAGGGATTGTTACTTTCCACAACAATAACCTAGTATGGATGTCCCCAGAAACCACATACACAACCCTGTTCTCATGCTCAACATCAATTTTCGCTGACAGCCTGCTCGCTTCGGCCACTCACACTCAACAACAGGACCGCCTTGCAGCCTGGCTGAAGACAGAACAATAGCAGCATTTAGAAATCAGCTACAACACCTCTGCAATGGCATCAACTCTTGACAGTGACTCAAGCTCTGACTCAGCTCAGCTGGTGCTGTCCATTAAACTGTGGAAAGTGTTGTGTAGTAACCAGGGAATGTTTCAAAGATGGAGACTATAAACAGGAGGGCTGATGGAAGTGATTATAGACATATGGGCGTAATTCAACTCCCCTCGGTCTTGGTTCTTAAAATAGCGTGATGGAGGGGGCGACGGGTAGAGCGGATGTGGGAGTTCCTGTGCTCTGAGGTGGGGGCTGGGACCACACGAGCATGGCGGCATGCCCACCCCCTGGGGAGGCGATACGGACATGCCATCCAGCTCATATAAGGAGACCTGCAAGGATTTTTCAAATGGACTCACCCCTTAACACCAACAACTGTGAACCAACTCATGGAAAATATGGACAAAAAGAGTGCCATCTATGATATATGTGTATTAAGGAATGTATGGAAGCTGTAACAGCAGACGTGTAGCCAGACATCGTCATAAAGTCTGGTCCACTTTGAAGTTTATTCTGGCGAAGCTAGTAAAGTGGCCATTCATTTATTTACATTTCACTGCTGGTCATATATTCTCTATATAACCATGTATGTGACAAATAAAAAAATCTTGAATCTTGAATTCACACATGCTTGATACCGTGGTCTAAGTGAAAGAATGAGAAAGCTCTCTGAAAATGATTGTATACAACTCTCATGGCAATTACATTTTGGGAAATTGGTAAGTAATTCATATGAATTTGCACAATCTCATTCTTATGACCCACTGATGGTTAGGTTTAGGGATGGACATGCTTTTGTTTCTATATGAATCACATCATACAGTTTCATACAAAATCACCACTTTGTAAATTGGTTACATTTTCTCATTAGACCGGGTTGGTTATATACTAAAAAAAAATTACTACTTCAATTTTGAAGTCTTGTTCTCCTTTTAAAATATCTAAAAATCCATCAAATAAGACACATTTACATGAGAAGCATAATATATTTAAATAAATAAATCTTGATTTCTTTTTGCAGTGTACAGAGTAGATAACACCAACGAACTTAATGTAAACCGTGTTATGCTTTGGTCAGAATTTATTTATTTATTTCAAAAGAAATAAATATAGATTATTTCACAGTAGTGAAATATACTTAAGCTCAAGCATATTTCGCTTGCTTGCTAAGAGCATCAAACACTGACATACAAACACTGACTATCTAGATATTCTGAACATCTGGAATTTTATTGCAAACTTTGGCAAAACAACAACCACTCCAGCCTCAAAAGCACTCATGGTAACCACCTTGTCATCTGAACCTGAGACTAGCAGCAGTAGTCTCTACAAAATGACGGATTGCGACCATTGAGCCTGGCTCCACTACCTGAAAATAAATGTACGCAGTCTGTAATTTGGGCTCCTGTTAAAGAACACAAGAAACATTTTATAAAGAGCAGTAGCTCAGGCAGCCAACGCAAACCAGAGTCGGGTCAGGTAATAATCAGTGTCTTTGACACACATACAGTCCTATCCATGAGGTTAACCATTCAAGACGAAATACCCACCAGGAACATGGACAATCAAAGTGATTCAGCAGAGAGCTCAAATAAATCCATATAACCTGAAAGCAGGGTTAGGTTAAGAATAGCCACCTTCTCAGCTTTCAATTAAGTTTAGTGTGGCTGCCTTTCCCCTTAAACAAAACTAAACGAGGCCTAATCTGTGTGGTTACATTGATAAACAGACATATTCTCCTCCTATCAACAATAATAATCAGGTGTATGTCAAAAACATAGTGACACAAAGTGTCAGCGTGACAGCGTCCTTTTTTTGTATTATTTAAGCCCCAGCATGCACATCACAAGAGCTCATGCGAGCAGGAAATGCACAGGCATTGAATTAAATAACCCCAAACCCTCCCCCTGCATTATATGACAGAAAATGATAACCAAAAGTTGTAAAGCGTAAACACAGAAACAAAGGGTGAAACACAAGAGAGATAATCTAATTTGGGTGTCCTGTGACATGTGTTTGAATCCCTTTCTCAGTCCTGGGGCCCTTGAGGGTGTGCCTTTCCATTTGTTTTTGATCACAAGTTCAAGGCCTAAGACTCAGCCCCCCACCCCCACCCCCCATTTAAAAGTTGTGTCCTTTGTTTGCACCTATTCGGCAGTCACAGCTTCATCACATGCTTTAGCAGCACAGATCGTAATCATAATTTTCCATACAAGACAACTACTGGCTATGTTGCCCTGTGGTGCAGGTTCTCTCACTTTAGATCCTGGTAGCTTTGGCTAAAATTGTCAACTAAATGAGAGTGTATCAAAATCAGCACTGCTGCGGTCTTATACAACAACACCCTGATGATCACACAATAAGAACACTGACCAGTGTTGCTGCTTAAGCACATACCTAATATAATAACACAGCCAAGTGGAAAACTCATACTGACATAAAAGTCGACGCACTGAAATATTAGAGAAAGCAGAGGAGTGCCTATGAACAGTTTCTTCAAGAGAAAAACAGCAGGCAACATTTTATATCCTTAACAAAACAATGCTAACTACACTCTGTAAATGCAAAGGGTTTATGGGCAGGAAAGGAGTTCCTTAATTCATTTTCCTTGAAGCAAAATCTTTACCACCTGCAGCTTTTGTTCAATGATTTATGGGTGAAACTATTAAACTAATGACATCTGCAAAATGTGTTGTCCTTTATTTTCATATATAATTTTGCTCTTTCCAATGGAAGCCTACTAAAGCGATTCTAACTAAATGAAACAGAAAGGTATGTAAACAAAGACTTCAGCCATTAAAAGTAGAGTTAAAAGTAAGCCATGTCAAAGGAGATTTTATGGAGTGCTGCTAAATGAATCAGACAAGTTGTGTAAGAGTCAGTGACTTGCATTCGACATTCAATCAGGGTTTGTGCATGACCCTAGAGTAGCCAAGTCCTTGGATCCAGCTGTGCCTAAGATCCAGAGGTGTCCAGGGCTGGCCAACAGGCTCAGAGTGTGAGGAGCCCTTCCACTGACCCCTCCCGGCCTCCCTGTACATGTTTGGATTGGCTCAAAGAGATCCCAGGGAACAGCTATTAATCTACAGAAGAATGTCTTTTTAATTATTGGAGAATTCTGAAGGAATTGAATAATGAGATCCAAATGCAGGCTGCGGGCAGGAGAGGGTACAAGGGAGAAAACGGATATGACTCTGTGGCTAGTGCTGACCCCTGGCTGGCCCCACACATGTACACCTCCAGTAGATTGGCTCCAGGTTGAGTAGGTTACTGTGAGCTGGGACAGAAATCCTGAATAATATTCTGACTAATGGGATCACACTGCGTTATTCACTGACACCACTAGAGACCATCCCTTCATGATGCAGTGCAAGGATCTGGAGTGCAGCAACCTTTGAACTCACACTGATTGGCTTCATGCGAACGCAGCCGTGTACAAAGCCAAAAGTCTGACCTTAGGTGGCCGTTGCTGGTTGAGATCTAATAGTAGTCATTCAATAGCGCTCTGCAGCAGACATACCACAGCACACTGTCAAATCCGCATACAACATAATACCAGACCAGCCTCATTCATCTTCATTGGGTGTGAGAGGGAATCACGATTATGATGCATGGCATTCCATCTGTATTCCAACTCCCAAGACGCAAGGAAAGTCTAGACAGATAGAGTGGACTTACCATGAAAGGCACTTCACTGCAACTTAGAAAAACACCACAAAAGCAAAGTACAACATCCTCCTATTATTTGCATCTGAGGACAACACACTCTCAGTGACTCCTCAGTGGACCACCCCAAAAGACGAACTGACCCTGTGTCTCTGGCTGCTCGGTGCTGGAGTTAGGCCAGACCAAACTATTTGTCCTCCCTCTAAGGGACTCATCGCAGAGGACTGGCTCTACTGCTGCTCAGCCAGGCGCCGAAGGACCATCCGGCCGCCGTTGGCTCAGCGAGAAACATACTGTAGAAGGGGGTGGGAAGAGCATGACGGCTGACACACGCTCCCAATAAGGCTCAAAACACACTAGAGGATGCAAAGCACAGACAAGGGTCAGGGGAGCAACGGCCCCATCACCAGCTGGCTGTTGTTTCGGTGATGAGCTCATTCTGGACAAGAGCCAGACAGGCCCTAAAGCCTGAGCCGTCCTTATGAGGTCACCACTAAAACACACTGAAACCCTGCTGAGCCAAATGCAGTCACAAAAAGGGTCGAACGTTGACAGAAGCCCCAGTCATGTTACACCAATGACGAAAGTTCTCTAAGGAAAGGGACAAACAGCACTGGAAGAAAAAGTCCTGAGAAGATACAAAAAACTCAATGTCAGTCACAGGGTGAGGTCATGGCAGGTTGGTGCGGGAGCATTTTTGGCTCTGTAGGCCTCTGCCAATAGATTCAAGAAAATGCCAAGAGAAGCCTGCTATTTTCAGGTTGCATGCAAGCTCTGGAGCCAGATTATGCGGTCCGATGGCCCGGCAGTTTCAAATTTAAAAATAATAGAACTGCATTGGTATAGACACTCGGCGAGCAATTTAGTAGGTACACCTGTGCAATTGCAAATACGCAACTAGCCAATCATCAGCAAGTCAGTTCTCAAAAGCAACTTAATAAACAAAGGCATGCAGATCAAGAAGTTCAAGAGGTTCAGCTGTTGTTGAAACCAAACATTAGAACATGGCAATGAGTCCAGTTCAGTGTACCCAATGGCCTCTACAATCACCCCACCTAAATCCAACAGGGCATCTTTAGGATGTGGTGAAAGAGCAGAACAGCCAAAGCATATTTCGCAGAAGCCTCTTAGCTAATTCAACCTTGATTTCACATTCCATTGTGTTTCCCAAAATGTCTCAGACTGCAATTACCTGGGGATCCTTAACAGTCCCATTAACAATTTGGTTATTACTTTGAAATATTTGGAAAAACAAACGCAGTTCTTATTGTGACCCTGCAACAATATTCAGTATGCCACAATTTAACAAACGCATAACAAAGGCATTTGAAATCAACTTTATGGGTGCCTTGAGTATTGATGATTGTTACTGCAACAGTATCACAAGAACACAGTACGTGAGACTCAACACTTGCAATGCATTGTCGTCAGCATTTATGTACTTGCGTAAAGTATGTTTCTGGCCTTACTCTTCCTGGAATATCTGACATGCACACACACACACACAGTCTTCTGAGAGGAATCTGGTAACTTCAGACAGAGAGTGACAAGGAAATGAGAGGCTAATTGGGGGCAGTCTACTTTATCAGAAGGCAAGCCCACAGATTCAAAGAGGACAAAGACACGGGAAGCCACAGTATTCATTTACCAGCACAGGATTCAGTAACTAATCTTTTTTAACATGATAAGATAAAACATATGCTGTATAATGCAAACAAAAACATCCCTCCTCATTCAAACACCAACAGAATGGGTGTTATGACACCAGGCATATTGACACTGATTTTAAAGGGACAGTTCACCTAAAAATAAAAGCTTTGTCATTCATGAACACATGCAACTTTTGATTATATTAAAGTATTAGTCAATGTTAAAATTAACATTAATTAATGCTTTAGAAATATTTTTCATTAAAGTTCAGGTTAACTAATGTTTACAAATGCAACCTTATTGTAAAGTGTTACGAATTGCACTCTTTTTCATGCAATTACTCTACTGGACTACTTTTATGATACTTTCATGGTGCTTTTGCATTTTTAAAGCTTGAATACTATATGGAAATAAGTAACCAGTGCAGTCTTCAGAATTTCTCCTTTTTTTCTACGCAGAAGAAAGTCATACGTGTTTGGAACAAGGTGAGAATATTATGACTGAATCGTTTGTTCGCATTTCACTTCATGTGCGTAAACAGAAGTATAAAAAAACATGTCATTTAAACTAATGTATGACCTCATTAGCGAGTCTAGATTCGACATCAGCTGCATGTCAGCAACCGAATCTGACCTCTCAAGTCAATTAGCAAGATAATCTATAGGCGTCCCTCCGCACGTGCTATATAAAAACAGCCTGCCCATTAACCTGTGGTCTATAAAAGCACACGACTTAGCAATTAGCCCACATTCCCGATGCGATCCAGCAGCCTCTGTCTCAAAATTACTATAATTCCTAACAACAACGTGGCCATTTCTAAAGCAGGGAGCGCATGCCTCTCAAACTGTTCATTAAGGCTTTTGGAAAGATATAAGGACTGTGGTTTCCTGGAGAATGACCGCATCAGCTGTCATAATCATAATTATAGAATCTCTGCTATTTTTACTGTAATTATATAATTACAACATATCTGGTATTTCAATCATATAATTACATTATTTGGCCATCCTCACAGAAAGATACCTTTTCTTGTGCCTCTATATTTTCGAAAATGAAACATCTGTGAATGTCCATAGATTTTTTTATCTAGAAACGAGCTTCGTGTTTGGCACTGGGTCCTCTTGTTTGAGTTGCGGAGTCTGCTAGCTCTGATAGATGGTAACATGATGATGAACGGGCAAGACTTTCATATCTATTTTCTTAAAAACATTTCCTGTAGATTCCTATTGCACCACACACGGGGCATGAGATCTGAAAACATGATCTTTTTGAAACAGAAATCCTTATCTGAAAACAAACAATGGCTCATTGGTATTATAACGGCAGTGTTATGAAATCACGATTCTCTCACAGTTCGCTCAGCTAGTTTTGAATGTTTTTGGAAAATTATCTCTTTAATAAAGTGGATTCTTAACTCTGTATGAGATAAAATGTTATTTTCCTCTTTTACTAGCCTTTGAAATGTATTAACACGGGCAGCTGCCATGTTTTATTAAAACAATGAGCTCAGGCAAAACGTTCATTCTGTAAACATTTTTCTAAAATGCCCGCACATTTTGGATGTGACTTATCCCTCTCAATTTTGTCTCAAAAAAAGCAGCTACCTTAACAGGAGTCGAGGTCTGTTAACTGCAGACCCTCCACAGCTTCTATCCATAAAATCCTCATTATCACAAAGGACTCGCCAACCGGTCTGTGGCCAGGAGACGTTAATGAGCACAGAGTGTCATTTCTCTCTCACCGGGTGTTGGGAGCTCCAGAACTCATGTGCTGTAGTTCCACCTGGGTGTAATTAAACATCCCACATATTTAGAACGATTTTATACAGAGCCCCATATATATGCAGTTACCTAGGGCTATGACTCACTGTCCAACCCTTCTATTTAATGAAATATAGAAGAGATGGTTCCCAATATTTCAATCAACATTAAAAATATCACAACTATCAGTGAGTTTCTTGAAGCCAGTATGACTATTTCTCAAATTAAAATGTGACATTAAGCTATAAGTTACTTTATAATGTAACTCCAAAAAAAATAAAGAAATGTTTTATTTTTAATAAAACAGGTCAAAAGTTTGGAAAAATTAAGATTTCTTAAGGTTTCTTATGCTCAGCAAAAATACAGTAAAAATTATAATATTGTGAAATATTATTACAATTTCAAATAACTGTTTTCTATTTGAATATATTTTAAAATGTAATTTAATCCTGTGATGCAAAGCTGAATTTTCAGCATCATTACTCCAGTCTTCAGTGTCACATGATCCTTCAGAAATCATTCTAATATGCTGATTTGATGCTCAAGATACATTTCTTATTGTATCTGTATATTTTAATGGTTTCTGAAGCATCAGTTTTACTGTTTTACTGTATTTTAATGCAGTCTTAGTGACTTCTCAAAAAAAAAAAAAGAATCATTAAACACTATAATAATATAACATAATATAATATATATATTTTTTTTTTTACTGAACTATATTGTGAAACTGTTAGCATGATATAAAATTACTCATACCTTCAGATGTACTTACCAGCATGATGCTGGGGCGTATTTGGTGATGTAATCGAATATGATGGTTAAGTGAGATAATGAGGTTTAATTAGACATGCTGTTCTTGTCCTGGACAAGACATCTTAAGAAAAAAACTCGACAAGGCCTCTTCTTGGAATGATGTTTCTGAGGTACATGCTGCAAATGCTGCTCCCTACAACAGCGCACATTGTTCTTTTCCAAAAACACAACTAAATGAAAGTAGATAATAATCTAACTCACAAGGTCTGGAGGAGCAGAGTGGAGAAGAAATGTGTTTCGTCTATACACAGATAGCACAGGTACGTCTGCAAGATGTCTGTAAAAATCGCTTCATCCGGAAAGCATCTGCTGTGTACAAACATCTGATAGACGTCTTTAAGATGTTGGTTTTACATACATTCTAAATCATAAACATCTTAAAGACATTTTCTATTTGAAATCTGACAGGAAACATCCTATAGACGTATTGCAGATGAGCAAACACTCTAAAAAAAGAAAAAAAACACGTCTTCCAGATGTAAACGCACATCAAATAGACGTCTCTGAGATGTACATGTGCTATCAGGGATTTTCTTTCTGTGAGTACTTGCCATGGCCTTTGTGTGATGTGACAACTGAATCGGCCGCATGGTGCAGAGATGAAAGCTGTTATTCATTCATATGTGTATGTAACTCTCAGAGATGCAATTACAATGATGCAGTGCAACATGGGATGTACTTATTCATATGAAGAGAGCAAACTAAAAAAACAAAAAAGCTTTCCCAGAAGAGTTGAACTGGTTATGGACAACCAACTGCTTATACTCAACAAGCACGTACAGGTATCTGCACATTTTGGCCATGTAGTCAACATAAATCGAAGCAATTAATGCTCCCTTCTTGTTAAGACAGCAGGTTCATAGCTTGAACTTTATTAAAACACTAACACAGAGACTTTACCTCAGAATAGCGCAGATCACTATGGGCGGCAGCTAATCTTAAAACAAACAGCTCAGGGGAGAGTGGAAAATGTCCTGCCGCAATATCACTGTGGATGAAAACAGCCCCCCTTCCCATTGGCCTCTTTAAAAGGCCTCCATTGTACGAGAGCCATCGCCATGGCTACTGTCGGCCAACTGTAAGCCTTTCAGAATTATTAGCATTCTTCCTGACTCTCGGCACTGTAGCAGAGCCCCTCGCTATTCCAGAAAACCAACCAGATAAAAAACGCACGTCTCAGAATTACTAACAGAACTTTCCATCTTGCTCCCCTCAAAATTAATTAAATTTGAATTAAAAAAGGTTGAAGTGGAGAAGGTGAAACCTCATACTAACTAAACACCCAGGGTTTGCGTAAGGTTCCTGTTGAAAAAACCAGCATATGCTATCCCAGCGTCAAAACATACCTAACCAGCATATGCTGGTTTTTTCAACAGGGGTGTATGGAGAAAACAATGACAGCGTTTAAAAATCAGAATCAGTCCCAAACAGATGCAATTTGATAGGAAGAAGTGATAAAAGCTTCCTCTTCAATGCAAATTTAAGCTTTTGTCTTAACCAGCTTCAGCTGCGACAGATGTCAGAACATTTGTGAATTTGCTGGAGAGCTGCTTTATAGTTGAAATTGGTATTGTAATTATAACATTTCCGGTTTCTTAATTAAAGGAGCTGCATCTAAGTTTTACTTGTTCATTTATTTATTAACCTTAAAATGCGGTTTCAAAATCATTCTGATGGTAAATTGACTTCTAATAAGGTGAATGAATGGCTTCTGTTTCTTACTCTCCCTTCAAATGTCTGTTCTGTTAGTGTAAGTTTTGAAATTGTGTGAAAAGGGCGAATTGCTTTATGGCAGCAACAAATTCACGCGTACAGCTATGGACTGTAATTACGACAATATACAAGAGTGAATCTGTCTCCAAAGTTGCAAAAATACACAAAATTACATAGCTGTATTGTATAAAGCGCATGACAAAACTGTAATTAACAGGAGTGCCAAATTGCAGATCTGGTGCAAACATATTCACATGATCCTTAAGATGTAGATATATGCTTTCTTAACTGCTCTTTTCTCACAGCTGTCATTTTTATTGTGTGTTCGCTGTGTTATTGAGAGAAAAACATATACAATTCACAGTTTTCACAGTCACGTGACTGGCTCGAAGACCTGGAGGGCAAATCATTCATAGAACTGCAGCACAAGCCTGTCATTTTTTAATGATTATTTAGATCACCTCTCAAAAAAAAAAAAAAAAACTACATGAA
>NW_015554139.1:1833004-1853202 GCF_001515605.1 Sinocyclocheilus anshuiensis
TCTCAAAAAAAAAAAAAAAAATACATGAACAAAAAAGTTTTGGCCATTTGCAATCCATATAAATCACTTGCTGCAATATTTTAATCACTAATAACAGCAGGACATTTTAAAATGTTTAATGTGAAAAACACTTTAGTGCCTTAATGTATTAAAACAGTGATATTAAATGATCAAATTCAGTAAACACCGTATTGATGATGCATACTTTATGCAGGCAAGCAGATGAGCCCGGAATGAATGCAATGCGCTATGGTTTTCTAAGGGAAAACACTTAAAGGGATAGTTCACCCAAAAATGAAAATTACCCCATGATTTACTCACCCTCAAACCATCCCAGGTGTATATGATTTGATTCTTTCAAACGAATCCAATCGGAGTTATATTAAAAAATGTCCTGGCTCTTCCAAGCTTTATAATGACTGTGAATGGGGGTCGAGATTTTGAAGCCCAAAAAAAGAGCATCTATCCATCATAAAAAGTGCTCCACATGGCTCCGAGGGGTTAATAAAGGCCTTGTGAAGTGAAGCGATGCGTTTGAGTAAGAAAAAATCCATATATTGAAAACTTTATAAACCACAATATCTAGCTTCCGCCAACTGTTGTACATGCATTCATGAGAGAGTGGCGTTTCAGAGGATGACGTAGGATGTAGGCGTAGCGTAAATTCCGGTCAGAATTTATGAATGAAAAAGAACATTGCCATAAATTTATCTGGGCCCTTGAACCACAATAACAATAACAACAAAAAAATTGTACTAAAAAAAAAAATGTATACTAATCTACTTCAATTTATTGAAATGCTTTAATTTGTGTTATTTTAATTCAGTTTAGAGGCCACATCAGTCTTCTATTGGTCATACATCATACATCTTCACTGTGGAGAGACAAATTACTTGTCACTGGAAAATCGTGTTGCACCTTGTCTGGAGGGTACAAGTAATTTTCACTACATTGTCTCTACATCATATATGTAATATATGTAATTTAGATGGAGACACTCATCAAGGACATCATGTAATTGTGTCCCTGGTCTCCACCCAGACAATTTAAGCTCAATTGTCCTTTATTTTAGGAGGACAGGCTGGTTTAGTAACAAAGGCCCTTTGATTCTGTGGAGACTATGATGGAGACTCCTTGTGCATATAGGGAATAATTTAAATAAACATAATCGGCTTAACTGGTGCTATTTATAATGGTATTACCGAAAATGTCTTCATATATTATATTATTGTATGAAAACCCAATCTGGCCTTTTTAATTGGAAAATCCCCAGTGGTTTTTCCAGGACCTAGTATTATTAGCCCAGGAAAAAATTGCACAACTCCGTAACCTTAATAATCTAATAATTTTTTAATCTGCTTTTCCATTAAAATGCCAGCAAGCATAACCAATTTTTAAACAACAAAGCATAGTCATGATGACCTAACCAGATTATTAGTAAAAGTTGAAGGGATGGTTCACCCTAACAATGAAAATTTGTTTATAATTTATTCAGCATCATAAAATTCCAACCCCATATGACTTATTTTCTTCTGTCGAACACGAAATTAGATATCTCGAGAAAGTGAGAGTGTTTTTGTACATACAATGGAAATCAATGGGCACCAAAATTGCTTGGATACCAGAATTCTTCAAAAATATCTTCTTTTGTGTTCCCCAGAAGAAAGTAAGTCATACAGGTTCGGAATGACATGAGGTGAGTAAATGATGATAGAATGTTCATTTCTGGGTGGACCCTTTAATATTTTCATTGTCATTTAATGTTGTTTCAACCTCATATTATATTTTATATCAAATATCAGTGAATAAGTTTGGTCTGCTCCTCAAAGCAACCTATCATACAGTATGATGTCAGAAGACATTCACATTTAGCAGACACTTTTTTTATTGTATTAATGCATTCAAGGTACAGCATGCATTTTATCAGTTCATGTATCCCCTGGGAATCGAACCCATGACCTTGGCATTGCTAGCGCCATGTCTACGGTTTTGTCTACAGGAAAGCACAAGAGACAGAATAATGTGTGAACGGATTACTTTTTCAGCATAAATCGCCATCACTTTGTGTTTTTTGACATAAGAAAATAATACAGAATGACATGCAGCTTACTAAATGATGCCAAAATCTTCATTTTTGAGAGAATTATTTCTTTAAATACAAGAAAAGACAAAACACTACCGAAAGTCCAGGGGGAACGTGAGGACATACTCAAACCAGTAATCTAAATCGAACTACTTCATCTACTGTGCCTCTCTAAAAGAATGAGACCCCATCCACCTAACTCAACAATCAGACCTTTGTTTTAGCCATGAGTGCTTGTTGTGTATTTTGAGACCATGTGGGTTCTTCTCTAAGCTCCAGTAAAGCCTGTGCCCAAAGTGAGAGGCGAGGTGGGTTGGGCTGAGTGTGAGAGAGCGCCAGGCTTCCTCGTCCGGCCCACAGTCAGACATGAACCACTCGGATACACGTCGCCAGAGGAAGCCAGGATTGGAATGACCTTGCCAAGCTGCATCTGTGCACTGCCAGGGCTTCCTCTCCTATAAATGTTACCACTTTCCCTGGAGTATAATGAGGTGGATTAGATTGAGTTTCATTGCGAAGTTGCTTGTCTGGAAAGCTGTTGTGTTGGCTGTGATGGAAGGGAACCAAGTGGGGGAACTAATTGTTCGAGGGTGTGAGAGAGAAAGTAATATACCTACAGGTCCCTCTGCACCTATGTTCCCTCAAAACCCAATTAACAACTTGAAAGTGTGAATATGAGAGTCAAAAGGCACCAGTAGTATTTCGAAACAAACACAAGATGGGCTTAAAGAAATAGTCCTGTCATGACAACTCTTGGAGGGATTGGCATGGTAATGTACATGACAATGTTAATGTATTTGGTCTTGGCGGAATAGATCTGCTACGCTGCTGCGGCAGAGCAAGTACCGAGACTTGCTACTGCCAATACATCCACAACATGCTGCTGTGAGCATGTAAGAAATATTGCTGCTGCAAATATAACATACATGAAATAACCCCCATATAGTATAATACATGAATCACCTCGTAGCAGATCTATACAGGTGGAGCTGGGGAAGGTGGAGGGTTTCTGACGCAAGCTGCAACTGCTACGGCAAGCATTAGTCATATATTTGAATGTTGAGCAGCGAGCTCATTGGCTACCGATACAGGAGAGAACCAATCAGCTGTGCCATGTGATAATGATGTCATTAGGTCAGATTGAGTTAGGCCTATCGGACTGAGCCATCTAGAGTTTCATGCCAGAACTCTGTATTTGTCCCAAAAATGTGTCATTATTTGCTCACCCTTTCCACAACCATGACTTCATTCTTTTGTGGAGCAAAAGTATTTCAAATAATCTTGATGCAGCTCTCTCACTATTAAGTTCCAAATAGAACAAAAATATACCGTTAAAGTATCAGAAAGCTTTCAAGGTATCAAAAATCCACCTTAAAAGTATAATGACCCGAGTCAGTAAACTGGAATAAGATTCGAGAATTAACCAGATTTGTGACCAGTCTTTATTGAACAGGTTTATTGAAAAGCACAGCCTCAAAAGACTGATACATTTGGTGATCTGTTTTCTAGTTCAACTCACTGACTCAAATATCATGAAGGTGAGTAAATTATGACTCTGAAAGACATGCTACAATCTGAACATGAAAAATCATTAATAATCATGACGTCAATAATTAGCAATATTTCCATAAGTGCACTAAAACAGAGAACATCACTACACAACTGCATCTATAGTGCTGTAAAATAAGCTCAACTGAGCTCCAAGACATTTTACTTAAGAACTGAATGATGACAGGTCAGATACTGTTAGATGGACAACATTATCTGACAGCAGAGGACATATGGACACTGTCTCTGACGTCCGCACAGAATGCAGTGCAAAGCAGCCGTCAGGTAGGAACAGATTTATTGGGGTGAAGTCTGAAAAAAAAAAGAAAAAAAAAAAGAGAAGATAAATGCACTAAGACCAAAATAAAGGCACCACTTTTAAATGATATTATGCATATTATGCATCTTTTTTTTTCAGGTTTAGGTGAATGTTTCTATATCAGGCTATCACAATAACTTTCATTTCATCGAGTGACAGCTCATTTATTTCACAGTTTCAATTAACTGTATTGTGCATTCAAGCATGTGAACCAACAGATAGCCAGTCTTCATATCGTCTGAGAAAGCCATATTAATCACAGATTATTAACACATTTTCCCATAACCAAAACCTAATGGTTTCTGTGTCCGTTTAGGAGAACTGAACACCCACTAATGCTCAAAAAAACCCTTGTTCAGCCACCAGTGGATGAGTAACGCTGGAAGCAGCATCTGGATGTCAGATTCGGTATGATGCAACAGCCGCCACATTACAAAATCTTCTCCCACAAAACCTCTTTAGTCACCTAAATGTGTTACCTTGGTTACCAGAATCGGCCTGGGCACTCCCAACCAATCACAGAGCTGATTCCTGTGGGTCCGCACTGTGGCGATGTCACTTTCCCTAATACAGGAAACAAGAAACGACCATTAAAACGGTAGCTGTGCTGAAGTCCTCATCATAATCCCCCAATAAGCCCCATGTCAACACTCACCAATTAGTGTCACTAAGCGAAGCCATGACATCAGCCAGCACTTGATCATCGTCAATGACATCATCGTAGGTCAAGAGCATCTCGTATACCTGGCTGGCAGTCATCTTCCTGATCTTCAGACCCAAGAGAGATAATGGAGTCAGAATTAAACCTGGGATACAACACGAGTGCCTAGACTAAGTCTGGACTGAAGTGGCCTGCTAATGGTCTCACCACAGGGAAGGGGTGACAGAGCAACATCAACAGCTGCACTAAGACCTTCTCCCTCACATCACCCTTGAACTGCACCATTCCACAGAACCTACAGTCAAAGAGCCAATCAGAGAGAGAGCTCAGACATAATGACCAATCACAAGAGAGATCAAACTAAAACCAGAAGACACACTTGAAATCACATTTTTAGAGTGATTAAATCAAAACTTCAGTTGACAACAGTTCTTGAAAAAGTCTGAAACATTTTCAAAAAATGTCTGAAAACAAAGATTAGGGTAAAACGGGGTTAAAGAAAACCTTAAGGAAAATGTGTTTTTGATAGCAGAAAAAGAGTTTTTATTAAACATTGATGAAGAAATGTGAAAATAAATCATGATTTGTTTAGTTAAATATTTTTTATAAATGTATGAGGTGGTGAGGAACTGATAAAAATAATTTATCTAAAGTTTCACATAATATTTAAGTTCAATACAATCATTTAATCGATGTTTGTACTATTGTCTGCTTATTTTTAAAAAACAGAAAAAAAAAGCTAAAAAGGAAAAATTCTGAAAGCTTTTTACACTGCTTGAAGGATCTCCCATAATAATTTAAGGCAAGACAACCCAGGTGAATAGGGTAAAAAATAATTAATAGAAATAACTAATTGGAGTGGAGTAACTAGTAGAAATAACTGTACTTGAAGCTGATTGATTACATTATTAAAAACTTTTTTTTGTATTACAAATTTACAGATTTGTTACAGTTAAATATGCAAATGAGGCATTATCTAAGGAAATCTGCACTAATTTGAAAACATTTCCAGAAAATAAATCTGAGCACCAGATAAAGCCAGGTTCAAAATTCCTTTGTTTTTTAAGTTTTTAGATTTTGGATATTTTTTTATTACTGCATGAATCAGAAAAACAGGACAATGTTTTTAGGAATAAAATATATGAAATCAGGCAAATTATATGAACAAATTCCTCTGTAAAAACCTTCAGAATACAGATAGGAATACAACTTTAAGGTCTGTTGTATGTAAGCGCTACCGAAGTGGAGATTTCTGCCTCAGTGCAGGAGAAATAACTCATTCTGAGAAAAAAGCTTTAAAGCTATGCCTTATAATTGAAATCTACAGATGCAAATAGATAAAATGCACTTAAAAAGTATTTTGGATGTTTACTTTCCACTAATCTGAAACATGTTAATGAAGGGCCAAATATCCCAAAATAGCAAAACTGACCAGTAAATGAAAACCAAAGTTTTTGCCTGTAGTGGCTTGCCTTAATATGGCTTTACAGAAGTAACAATACATATCATATTTTATTACATGCTAAGATTGTCAGATTTTTACATCTGATGGGCTCATTATAAAAATGGTGATTATTTATAAGGTGGACACCCAACTTGTTATGGACCCATACATCCACAGAGTGCAGGAAATGCAACTTACACAGCTATACACGACAACAACTTCTGGACATCTTTGGATTTCCTGATTTCCTCTTTACAGATCGCCAGCAGCTCTACGCAGAACGGATGACTGAAAACAGAGAGATGACATCAAACCAACACACACATCCACCCTCAGTCTCCCCGTTTCAACACACGACTTGGCCGGGGCTCATCTTAAGTTCTCCCAAAGGTTCCCTGTGTGAATCCTTTCTGTGTATTTCTGTCATGATATCATCTCTCCTGCCGAGCTCTGGATGGTTTGTGTATCTGAGCCAAGGAAGGCAGTAATGTACACTCGGCTTTCCCACGCTCACCTCTCCTCGCTGGCGAAGCGGTCAAAACAGCCATTAGCAAGGATTTGGTCCACCATCTTCAGCAAAGGTACAGAAACTCTGTAGGCGAATCAAAACATAAAGTATAAATACAAAATATAATGTTATGATTTGGTTTAAGTTCCAAAAAAAGTCAAAAATAGACATTACCACATTGTTATTTAATATATAAAGCATTTTTATGGATTTCCAAGCATATTTTCCGTTACCAAGATGTAAAACTACCCATACTGTGACAGAAGATCTTGGTCATACCTTGGCCCACCTCTTCCGTCCTGTATTTGTATGACACATTCAGCTGTTTTGTGGCTATGTTGTGTTTTGCATTGCAGTTGTACCTGTCATTGCGCAGGTTATCCCTGAAGATGCGTAACAACGTGTCTCCAAACTGCTGAAGCACTGTGGCATCCTGCTGAATGCCCTTCAGGTACTCGAATAAAGACTGAGAGGAATAACGCACCTGCAGACACACACAAGCAGATTTTCACTAGTGACGGACTGCCATATTAATGGTTAAAATTACATTTATTAATTATTATTATTTGTATGGTAACACTTTAGTTTAGGGACCAATTCTCACAAAAAACTAGTTGCTCTGTAGCATGAATATTACTAGCATATTGTCTGTTTATTAGTACTTATAAAGCACATATTAATGCCTTATTCTGCATGACCATATTTTAGATCCCTTAATCCACCCCATACCTAAACGTAACTACCTTACTATTTATAGGCAGCAAATTAGGAGTTTGATGCAAAAGTCACAGTTAATAGTTAGTGAATTGATCCCCAAACTAAACTGTGACCATTTTATTTCTTAATAGACTTTATTAACAAAATAAATGTTAATTAATTATAATTACAAATGATTTTATATTAAATTACTCTTAAAGGCACAATATGTAAGATTTGTTTATTAAAATATCCAAATACCACTAGAACAGTGTTATATATTTTGCTGACTTGTGTACTTACATTATCCCAAATGTTTCTACTCCTATTAGATCAGTTTCTTTCAACTGAAAAGTCGGTTATCACCTACCCACCCTCCTTTCATGGAATAAAATGTACAAAAGGCTATTTTCCATACAAATAAAGCACATTATGAGCATTGTCTGTCAAGTAAAGTTGATGTTTTGCTTGCTTTTGGTTTAAAAATAACGATTTTAAGATTTAAACCCATGTCCCACTAAACTAAAATACTTAACTACTTGGTGTTGCATTTACATATAGAACTTTTAAATTGTAAAAAGTGTTTTTAAGCACCAAATGAGTCAAGACTGCCAACAGTGCTTCTTCAAAAGCATCTAGTTTTATGCGACTGTGTATGAAAATTATAAATGTTCAAGTATGTGATACATTGTACCTCACAACTGTGTTGTGGCATCTTGCATAAAAAGGTTTTTTTCTTCAAGATAGTGTGAAATAATTAAATATTTTTAGCCTTTCAGGCTGTTAAACCTATCTGAAGGTCTTACTGAATGTATTTGTTTGCACAACTAATCATATAAATTCACATTTTTGTAGTATATATGGTGCTGCAGATGTTTCAGACATGGAATTTATATGTATATATTAAGTTTTACCTTGCATATGCATTGATCAATATAATTTTGAATTATAAAATGATAAAATAATCATTATTAAATATGTATTTTTGATAGCTCACATTCAATGTAAACTTCTCCCATGCAGCAGTGTGTTAATGTGTGTGAGGGGTCAGATGGTGCACGATTATGTGTGGTATCAGTCCAAAATCTGCTGAGCGGTCCAGAGGGAGCAGAGCTTCAGAGAGAAGCTCCATCATTCAGCACTGAGTCTGTGAGAACCGCTCATTTATCCAGCAGTTTTGGCTCAGAGAGATCACACAGTTCCAGGCTGAAGGTGAGAGCGTAACCTCTACTGTGGCTCTAATCAAAATCTGCCGGTTCTAGGTGGTTGGGGGGCTCATTTATAGGTCCAGTTGGCAGATGAGTTGACATTTACTGCGCTCAAAGCTCCTGTTAAAGGCATTTACATTATTTTTTCTTCATCAACAAACACTGGTGGCTATAAATAACAAAAGGACTTGAGAATCATGCTCAAAGATGATATCCAAGCAGCCACTGGAGCAGAGGCACTGAGCCTAAAACACTAAGAAAATGGAACAGAGGAAAGATGGAAAAAGAAAATCTATATCTACCACACTTTATATATAGAAATAAGACTTTACAACATGAAATATCACTGCTATTTTATAAAAAGGTCAAATTACCTGATATTTATTTAATAACTATATTTAACTATATTTAGAATTTATCTAGATAAAAGACATGTGTCACGCCATTGACCTATGTAGTGCAAATACATTCATATGTTAACAACTATGGCTTAAAGGGATAGTTCACCCAAAAATGAAAATTTGATGTTTATCTGCTTACCCCCAGGGCATCCAAGATGTAGGTGACTTTGTTTCTTCAGTAGAACACAAACAAAAATGTTTAACTCAAACCGTTGCAGTCTGTCAGTCATATAATGGAAGTGAACGGGAATCACGGCTTTGAGAGTCAAAAAAACATACACAAACAAAACCAAATTAAACCCTGCAGCACAAACGAAGATTTTTAACACAAACTGTTGCAGTCTGTCAGTCTTATAATGGAAGTGAATGGGCTCCACAGCTTTGAGAGTCAAAAAAACATACACAGACAAAACCAAATTAAACCCTGCGGCTCGTGATGATACATAAATGCACTAAGTCTTAAGACACGAAAGGCTTGTGTCTTAAGACACGAAACGATCAGTCTGTGCAATGATTGGATGTTGTGAACGCGCTCAGGACAGTTGGACATTGCTGTGGATCAGAGGTAAAAAACTATATAAATACTGTTCAGTTTCTTGCACAGACCAATCGTTTCGTGTCTTAAGACCTCAATGTATCGTCATGAGCCACAGGGTTTAATTTGTTTTGTCTGTGTATGTTTTTTTTTTACTCTCAAAGCCGTGGAGCCCATTGACTGCCATTATAGGACTGACAGACTGCAACATTGATAATACTGAGAAACGTTTCTTGAGCAGCAAATCAGCATAGAATGATTTCTGAAGGATCATGTGACACTGAAGACTGGAGTAATGGTGCTGAAAATTCAGCTTTGCATCAAGGAATAAATTATATTTTAAAATATATTCAAATTGAAAACAGCTATTTTAAATCACAGTAATATTTCACAATATTCGTTTTTTTCTGTATTTTTGATCGTAAATGCAGTCTTGGTGGGCGTACAGCAAGAGACATTTCAAAACACACAAAAAAAGTTAATAAATAAAAATGTAAAAAATCTTACCGACCATTTTTAATGGTAATGTATAAATGAGGAAAAAACAATATCAGCAAACAAAACAGGAAAAAAAAACGTATAGGGCGAAAGAAAATGCTAATAAAAACAAAACAGCATTACAGAGTAAAGGAGAACGGAAAAGATCAAGTGTATGAGCTGATGAGCTGAAGATCCCTCCAGGGGCCCTCAGTCACCACCAAAAGCATGAGCGCAAATGTGAAGGGACACGGTGCCAATCCCGCTTGCTTGGTTCCAGCTAAATTTGTTTTGAATGAACCCTGGCCTGCTGGCGGCGCTGTGGTTTTGCCTCAAAGCCGTTTACACCCTGTGCACTTTGAGGCCAGGATGGGCACAGACTTGCATTGATGGCAAAATTTCAGTTTATTCAAACACATGTCAGGCATTTTCTTAAAACACCAAAGCGTTTCAACACCAGCTTATTTTTGAAAACCCAAAATAACGGACCACTTTTGTGTTGCAATTCTTGCAAATCTGAAATGAAGCAATGCAAAGTAAAACTACATGGTCTAATAGTCTCATTTTCCCTGACACTATTCACACTCAAGACTGCGGTCACCATAGACAGACTCTCTGGAGAAGTGTCGACTGCTCCCTCTGTTGGTCACTGTTGTGTCTTTTCTCACCATGCAATTTATTCTAACTGATCCATTTCTGTGACCTTACGGTATGCTTCATATGCTTACTCTGATCGCTGTGGTCTGGTTATATTGCATGTTTATTTTTAATCAAGATTTTCAACCGGGGTCTGTGAAACGCATTCCAGTGCATCCAATGAGTAGAAGCATTTTTTAAAATGTATTATTATTATTTATTTATTTTTAAGAAATGAATGTTTATAACTTGATCAAAAGAAAAGTAAAGAAAATTTTAAAGTAGATTTTTATTTCAAATAAATGATGTTTCTTTTGAACTTTTTATTCATCAAAGAATCCTGAAAAAAACTGATCATGGCTTCCACAAAAATATTAAGAAGCAAGAATGTTTTCAACATTGATACTAAAAGTTTCCTGAGCAGCAAATCAGCATATCAGAATGATTTATGAAAGATCATGTGACACTGAAGACTGGAGTAATGATGCTGAAAATTCAGCTTTGCATCACAGAAATAAATTACATTTGAAAATATATTCAAAGTGAAAACACTTATTTTTTTTAATTGTAATATTTTTGTAAAATATTTTAAAAATCTCACCAACTTACTGTAAATAAAACTGAATTTTCTTTCATTTTCTTTCTTTCTTTGGACTGCTGTTCTTCAGAAAAATCCTTCAGGTCCCACAAATTCTTTTTGGTTTCCAGCATCTTTTGCATATTTGAACCCTTTCCAACAATGAATGTATGATTTTGAGATCCATCTTTTCACACTGAGGACAATTGAGGGACTCATACACAACTATTACAAAAGGTGAAAACATTCATTAAGAGCTGGGGTGTGTAAACTTTGAAAAACAATGCATTAAGAGCCAGGGGTGTAAACTTTTGAACAGAAGATGTGTACATTTTTCTTATTTTGCCTAAATCTTTTTTTTATTTAGTACTGCCCTTCGGAAGATACTTACATGTTTCCCAGAAAAATAAGTTTAATTTACCCTGATATTCAAATTCAAGAACTTTTCAATGCTAGGGGTACTCCAGAGGGCAATGGCGGACAATCTTTACCATTATATTTTATAGGATATATATTACAGAATTGAAACAGCTGCCATTTTTGTTAACATTTTACACTTGAACAAAGCTTTGGCCAAATAAAATCAGCCAAAAAAAACCCCATTTAAATCTTAATTAATTAATAATACGGCTATAAACTTGTGTCAAAAAAATTGGATAGCAGAGAAGCAACTGATTCTCTGGTGCAGAAAAAGCCGCACACATTTTCGCAAATCCTAAATACAGTGATTTGAAGTGAGCAGTAGGTGTGTTAGTAAAAGTAGAATGTATTAACACACTCCTGAGTATGATTACACCCCTGTGGCACTCACAGAGGGAAGATGCTCAGTAGCTCCTCCCGGTGAGGGATGTGAGGTACTGCGGGGTCTGTGCTGTGAAGCAGACGCAGGAAAACGGTGCCGGCGTGGGCTCGGTAGCGGTCGATCTTCTCTGCAGCCTGCTGGGCCAGGCAACACATCATACGCTGAACACTACAGAAAATAAGAGAAATAACTGTGAGCAGTCTTAAATGGTGCATTAAATCTACTGCAACTAAAGTTTAAAAGGATAGTTCACCCAAAAATGTAAATTGTGTCCCCATTTACTCACCCTCAAGTTGTTCCAAACCTGTATGAATTTCTTTCAGCTGCTGAACACTAAAGAAGATATTTTGAAGAACGTGGGTAACCAAACAGATGACGGTAGCCAATGACTTCCATAGTATGAAAAAAAAAATACTATGGAAGTCGATGAGGATCGGAAACTGTTTGGTTACCCACATCCTTCAAAATATCTTCTTTTGTGTTAAAAAAAAGACAGAAACTCATATAGGTTTAAAACAACTTATGGTGAGTAAATGAGGACATCATTTTCATTTTTGGGTAAACTCTCACTTTAAGTGAGACTGACAGTGTCTTACAGGTCAGAGGAGAGGAGCTCTGGAGCAGACGCTACCACCAGCAGGGTCACATCCATAAGGCTGCTCATTGCTGCCGCCCTCACCCTGAAACAGAACGAGAGCAAAGAGTCAGAGCTACACCGTGACTGTCAAACTGCTTTCAGAGAACCACAAGCACACAAAATATTTCAAATATTAAAATATTTGATTATGCTTTGTTTCTCATGAAGGCATTATGTTGATTGTTGACATTTCCAGCATCATGCTGAAGGTTTGTTGTGCCTGGAGGCACCTGTGGGGAATGTGAGGAATGTGTCACTCGTGGGGCACTAACATTTAAAATCAGCCAAATTTAAAAAGGTAAATTAATTAAATGAATATATTAGGGCTTTCAATAACTTGATACATTAAATGACAAATAATTAGTCAAATAATTCGATACATTAAATACTTAAATAAAACATTAATTCAACTAACTTTGCCTATTTTTTTTTTTATTTATTGCCTAAATTGTTTTGAATTGTTTTATCATTAATCACATTCAATGGCTACTTTAAACAGATTCAACTTATCATTACATAATTAGGACACAGAGAAAAACTCACACAAGAACCAAGAGTTGTTTTATGGAACCCATTCAATTATTACTATACAATACTAATAAAAATAAGGTTAGGCCTAAAATTATTAAGGCCTAAAATGAAACAAACTAATAAAAAATGCATTACTATAGTAATACTATGGTACTGTAATATAAAAAGTAGTAGTAGCACTGCTTTTAATAATAATAACAACAGTTACTATTATCATTATAAAAATATTTTTAATATTACATTATAAAAAGTAAAAAAACAGACAGTAACACTATTGTATTGTAAAATAGCATTTAATTAATAATAATAATAATTATTATCATCATCATCAAAATGTTTATTTCATTAATCTGAATCAATCTGCAATCTGTTTTGTATGAAGCGCTATATAAATAAAGGTGACTTGACACTGGTGCATATTGTTGTATATTGTGCAACACAACTATGCACCCCTAAGAAAGCATGTGAACGTACCAGGCCCCGACGTCCCCTCTGCTGTCCGTGCTGTAGTCGTTCATACAGCCCAGCAAGGCTTCATACACAGGCCTTATGTTGCCCTCACACAGGACACGGTCTGGGCTGCCTTGTGCACACACTCCTACAGCTACACACACCCTGAGAAGCACAAGAAAGCACAGGACACATGGACATGCAATGCAAGATGGGACAAAGCAGTGAATGGAGACATGAATTTCAGGTCCTGCAGGAAGGAGCAGGCGTTGGCAGACTGGTTCTTCAAGCGCAAAGGAGACATAAGAAGGTGTTACTCACTGAGACATGGCTGTGGCCGCATCCCTCCTGGCTTCTGTTAGACTCGCTGCTTTCTGCACAACCTTACAGGTGGCCTGGAGCCCAGGCAAGATCTAGGGAACAAGTTTGAGAACGCAAACTCAACCTAACAGTTCAGACACAGACTTGAGCAGACGAGACATTATGAGGTCGAACCTTCTGGAGTTTGCCACGGATCATAAACGGAGGCAGTGAGCCCAGGGCGAGAGTGCAGCCACAGCGCATCAGAACCTCGGGACTCTCCAGGGCCAACAGGTACTGACTAACCAGCTGATCTGTATGGCAACAAATGGATGTAAACAAACAATTAATGGCCAAAAGTATGTGTACACCCAAAAACACACCCATAAGTGCTTGATCAGCGTTCCCTGTACCTTGCATTTCCACATCGGCTACCCCTGGTTCAACCTGATAATACTGCAGACACAACGCTGCTAGTGCTGAGAGTGCGGCATCCTTCAGAAAACACACATTATATTTTCATAACAACCATAGATGGTACAGTTGTAAAAAGCCATTCTGGGTGCTGAGGCGTGGACTGTACCTGTATACCCCGCCTGGCCCCGCTGGAGAACAGGTGAAGGTTCTTCAAGCTGTCGTCTATTAGCCATTGCCAACCAGCTGCACGCATCACAAATCCGTCAAACAATCACTCCTCCATGAGATATTTGTGGTACTAGTAGTAGTCATTTATTTTCATGCAAATGTATCATGCAATATCATAAATCATGCAAATGTAAAGAGGTTTGGTTGACTCACTGATAACTGGGTCATCTTTAAAAGGCATCTTGGAGAGAGAGAGCTTTTCAATGAGGCAACAGACTGAAAAAAAAGACAAGGGAAAACCAGATCAGGGTGTAAAAAAAGCAATAACTGGGCCTCTGTTTTGTTGCTTTGTACCGTGAATGATTCAGAGACATCTGTAATGTCATATTTTTTTCTGAATACTAATCCACTGATTCTTAAGACATGGGACAAAACAGGTCTCTAAACTTTATATCATTAGTTTTTAAAATGGCAACATTTCCACTTTGAATCCAAATGAATTTTTCCTAAGGTGTTGCTATGCAGTTCTGTGGCAGATTTGTGAAACATTGAATAAAATTCTTCTTAACTGCTATTTTCATCGTATTTTTTAAACTTTACAATAAAGCTAAGAATGTTTTGTATTCCCAAGAAGAATCTTCCTATCTTAAGATTGTTCTAAAGAAAAAACTTAAGAACTTTAATTCCTAAAAAATGTTCTTAAAAATCATCTGAAATAACCTATTACAGTTAGTATAACCTCCAACTTTCTTAAATCCCCAAAGGTAAGACGCTTAATGAACTTATCGGGTTGTTTCAAATATTAAACATTATAAGTATTTATATAATCTGTGGAAGGCATATGACCATAAAAATGTTCGACCAATCAGATTATTCGGTACGAACATTACGATAGGCTGTCCTACCTGCCTGTCAACGTATGTATTTGCATACCTTACATCATCAGCGCGTTCCATTACTCTATTACAGACCGAGCAAGAATGAAAGGCGTTATTATTGTAATATTATGTGCTTTGTACTGTAATATTTTCTCAAAGGTGAATTAGATATGAGGTAATCTGACCGCATTGTATTCAACAGTCTCTCATCATGTCGCTGGTTAGCCTCTGCTCTATCTGTGTGCGTTCATGTGTTTTGGAGGAGGCGTGGCTTTGGAGAGTGATTTGCAGAGAGTGTGGGATCTTATTCTTTCAAAACTAGCTTGCTATTTGCTAGACTCTCCGAAATCACCTACCATACCTTTAACAGATATGATTGAGAAAGCTACACAAATCCGTCAGTAATTCTTCAGAATTTCTCAAGAATTATATTTGGAAGATTCTTACGAACTTCTTAGAATTTATCTTATGAAAATTTTTTAACTTCTTTCTTAGGAGGATCTTCGAAAAACTGAGCCCTGAGTGGTTTTAGCATGTTGCTGCAGCATATGGCTTAGGTCCTTCACTGTAAGTGATTTTCTGCACCTTTTTTTATGGTCTGCCAGGCCAAAATTTTAATTGAAGTGGAATACACCTCTCCTCATCAAGCCGCACAATTTGAGGTTTTATTTATGTCTATAGCAGAAAGCTACATTTTGAAGTTTGTTGAAATCTCTTACCATAGAATGAGTTCTAACAGTAACGAGGCTTGCCTTGTCACACACACACACACACACACACACACACACACACACACACACACACCTTAAATAGTAGTTTATCATTTCAACACAAGAAGCATATCAATTCTATAGAATAACTGTAAATGATTCTTACCAGCTGGTCTCATTAGCTCCCCACCAAATCCCCTAGGGTTAAAAAAAAAAAAAACATCAGTTACAAGCTATAGACAAATAAGTGCCTCTAAAAAGCTTTGATGTCAATTACTGCCAGGTTATGAAGCCAGTGCTTACCTGTACTGCTTTCTGTCAGAGAGCTGAAATAAAGGTACATATGGAAGGATCAGTTGCAATAAACTGTTTTTATTTTATATTTCACAAAAAAAACAAAAAAAAAAAAACACAAGAGACTAATTCTGCAGACCTTTTGATGAATGTTTTTAAGGCCTTCAATTGTGTCAGAGGACAGGAAGTCAGTCACCCAACTACAAGGAAACAAATGCATTAAATAAAAGAAAATTATGGTTAGGCGAAGCTTCAATAGAAAGCGGGTGTAACCTATTATTCTGGGTGGCAAGCTCGTAGAGAGCATGAGTGATCTCGGCGCAGGCAAGGATAGCGCCGTGACGCCTGTGTAAATCCATCCCTGTGGCCATGGGCAGCAGCTGAGGTAAAACTGAAATCATAAATAAAGACAAGATGCTACAAAATTTCACTTGGCCTTTATGTGTAGAGGTGAAAGATGTGCTGATGAGTTGAATTTGGCATATATTAACAGACATATGGAGCTGTTCTCACCAGTGTTGGCCATGTATTCAGGGGCCTGGATAGTTAGATTGTGCAGGCCTTTCGTGGCCAGCTCTCTGATCACCCTGATAAAAAGCAAATACAGCCTCAGTTAAAAATACAAAACCAAAGAATCCACATGAAACCGTACACATACTTACCCATCCCAGTGATTGACTTTCATAGCCACCAAGTGGTCAATTAAGGGTTTGGTGTATTCCTCAAAACCAGCGATGTAGACACTGAAAAATTAAATTAAGTCGTAAATTAAGTCTCACACAGCCATTTTCCACCATCTCTGTTAGAATTCAAGAGGCTGATTTTTTTTTTTGGTTTGCTTCTGAACCTGGCACGTTTTTTTTCCCTTAGTTTTGTTTGTTTAGGCATATATGAACATGCCAGACATGCTCAGATCTACACCAAAAAATAATCAGTCCAAGATCGCCTGAATGAGTTGGTCTCAGCCTGATTGAAAACAAACCTGAAAATGTCTTAAAGATGAATTTGTTTCTTACAGACAGAGCTTTTTGCTTCACAAGACATTAATTGATTGCCTGGAGTGTAGACACTGAAAAATTAAATTAAGTCATAAATTAAGTCTCACACAGCCATTTTCCACCATCTCTGTTAGAATTCAAGAGGCTGATTTTTTTGTGTTTTTTGGTTTACTTCTGAACCTGGCACGTTTTTTTCCCTTAGTTTTGTTTGTTTAGGCATATATGAACATGCCAGACATGCTCAGATCTACACCAAAAAATAATCAGTCCAAGATCGCCTGAATGAGTTGGTCTCAGCCTGATTGAAAACAAACCTGAAAATGTCTTAAAGATGAATTTGTTTCTTACAGACAGAGCTTTTTGCTTCACAAGACATTAATTGATTGCCTGGAGTGGTGTGGATTACTTATGGTTTTTTGTGATGTTTTTATCAGCTGTTTGGACTCTCATTCTGACGGCACCCATTCACTGCATTAATTGGTGATCAAGTGATGTAATGCTAAATTTCTCCAAATCTGTTTCGATGATGAAACAAACTCCTGAGGGTGAGTAATTTTCAAGAAATTTTCATTGTTGGGTGGACCAATTCTTTAACAAGCTAAAGCAACATCTTCTTGCTTTTACACAGCGGGCTGCGCAGTAAGCCTTGAGCATGGCTCTTTGCTCCCTAAGGCTAGCATTTTTCACATTGCTCTTTTAATACATTAATGTGCCACAATCAAATGGTGACATTTTTCTGGAGGGTGGGACTTAAGAAAATGACAAGAACGACATAACAGTGTAACCGCTCCTTCACTCATCGATGCATTCAAAACATAGCGTGACTGTGCTTTGAACTGAAGTGTTCTGAGGAATGGGGTGTATGACTGATCTGCCTGCTGCTGTAATGTTTGCAGCGTGTACTATGAAGAACAATGGGGTTCAATTAAATGTGCCAAAACAGTTCTTAGTCACACACTGTCACCTTCTTACTCCTTACCTGATAGTTAAGTAGCAGTTATTCAGGTTACCGACTGTGAAGTAGTCCGCCGCTGTCAGAATGTCTATGCCATGGGGGAAGGTGCCCTGTGGAGACAGGATATCTCCGAGGATCAGATTAGAGATACACACACTCAGCAGGCTTCACAGAACACAGCCTGTTGCACTACAGATCAGTGAAGGTGTTTATTATGGATCTGAATGGTGTTTATGTAAGTGTATGCCCTTTTGTTGTACCTGTCTGCCCACATTCTCTTGGAAAGCAGCCTAGAAACAGAGAAAAGGAAGCAAACATTACTTTTCCTGTAATTTCTCATGTATGCAGCTACATTATGTGAAATTAAAGCTGAAGAATGTCATTTTTTTCTGTTAAAATACTCTCTCCTATCCAGAGGTTGCACTGCACAAACATCAACCAAATTTGAAAGATATTACTTCCAAAAGCTAATGATTTTCCTTACTTTAGAATCACTTCCACAGTAAAGAAAGTAAATGCGTATTGGAATAGAAAAAAGGGCAAAAACAATGTTTTCAAGTGCTTAGACCTAAGTAAGCATTGAGGAGAAAAACAAGAGTTTCCAAGTGTATTCAAATAAAATAATTAACCAAATAAAAAGAAGGTAGGGGCTATGTGCACTAAGAGCAAATAGCGATAGATGCTATTTACACTAAGTGAAAGAAGCATTATTTTCTTTGCATTAAGTATAAATAGTAGTTAGCTGTTATTTGCACTAATAAAAACACATTAAGTGTATATATCCATTAAAGTATTAAATATAAGGTTAATTAAATTATTAAAATCATAAATGAATACTGTCTTTTTGGGAACCAAACACCATTTTGAATCTGCCGATCAGTAAAGTTACGTCACTTCCTTCCTGGACCTTGAAGGACAACTTTCCACTCTTTTACAGTAATAGAGTGGTAACAATATAAAATGTGTGTGTCACTGTCGTCGATGTGTCAGTCCATCCAATCAATGTGAGCGAAGCATGGGCAGAGTTACTGCCTACAAGACGGGTTATTTGCACTTAGTGTCAATAGACACTCCAACAAGAAAAAATGCTTCAAAATGCTTCTTGTGATATCAATATCACATTAAAAAGAACATTTAAATATTCTACAGATTAATAAAATCAGAGCATGTCAGAACATGTACAACCCAGTCTATTGAAATGACAGAAAATAAATATTTGTAGCACAACCTCCAGTCCTCTGCTCCTAGACCACTACAAAGAAAAGCAAATTTTGCTGCCATCAATGGTGCGTTTGAATCACATTTTTATCCGGCACCCATGAGTGCTCACATCAGAACGGGACGCAGCTCACACTTCCAATGTGAACACTCTTATTTGCTGTGCACTTGCGGTGTGAAACTGGTGTAACACTGACTCAAACGATGCAGGCAGTTTAGGGTTGGACTACCAAGGAAGGAGCATTTGTACTGACAGTTTGTAACCAATTCACACATTTTTACACACTTCAGCTTTAAAGAGTTTTTTAAAATGTTTTTCAGGATTAACTTACAGAGGCGGCCTTCCTGCAGGTGATGTTCCTGTCAAATACAGTTGCGATGACCAGTGCGCTGTGAAGGTACATGCAAATGAGAATAAGTGATATTTTGGCATATATAAAGTGTTCACCTGTATACCAAGTATCAAAATACCCCGAAAGTGTATTTTTGCAAACATTTAAAAATACATTCCAGCCAAGTATGATTTTTTTTCCAGAGAAATTATAAAAAAAAATAAAATAAATTAAAAAAATTAAAAAAAACTTTGTGGGTGATTTGTTGTAGTTTTGCAGAAAGCATTGTTTTTAATGCTAAATATTATTTCTTATTTCTTCCGTTTCTTTATTTATAAAGTATTTAGTCTCTCTCTGTGTGTGTGTGTGTGTGTGTATATATATATATATATATATATATATATATATAATTAAT
>NW_015554139.1:1853286-1855248 GCF_001515605.1 Sinocyclocheilus anshuiensis
TATTATTATTAATAAATTATATTTATTATTATTGTTGTTGTTATTATTATTATTAATACAGAAATGAATTAGGATAACTGTTAATATATTTTATGTGCATCCTAACTCTCGACATTGATTTCATTCGTTTGACAGTCTGAGGTGAAACACATTCAACGCTTTCACTCAAACATGTACTTCGCTAAACCTTCAGATCTTTCACCCCCAGTGATGAGGCACATGATTAAAAACAAGCGTGTACTTCTCATCTCAAACCTCATCTATCATTTCAATGCCCCCATAAGCCTGTTGCACACTTTTCCCTTTATTCCACCTCTCCTCCTCCTCAATCGAGCTGTGTGAACGTGCCCGCGAGGTATTCCCACCGTCACTCACAGCCTGGGAGAATGAAGTACACAAACATACACACGCACAACCCTACGGGCTTAACACGGCCGTGCTGGTTTCGATGAACAACTGATAGTGGCCTGGAGCAGCATAAAATGGACAGAGACTGAACATGCATACAGAGCTAGACGTGTCACTGTTATTGTTTTATAATAATGTCTTGCATTCTTCTATGGATTACGCAATCAATTGGGAAACCATCGAAACCTGTTGCCTGTGCACTGTAAATGACTTCAAGCTTAAAGGGATAGTTCTTCCTTTGACATACTTTCTTCCATCAAACACAAAAGGAGAACTTTTTAAGAATTGTACTGGTCAAACATTAAAAATGCAATCCCCTGCAACCGGATCATTGAGTTAGTGAGTCGAGAACGAGTCAGGTTTGTGAATGAATCCAGACCTGTTTTGTAAACCGTATCAACAGATTCACTGAAAAGATAACTGCTACTTTTCATTTCACACGAATGCACCTAGGATGAATGTAATAACACATGAGTAATATTAACTATTTTTAAGGTGCTTTTGCATCCTATTTGAAGTCAGTCTCCATTCACTGCAATAAAAAGTACAAATTCTCCAAATTTCTCCTTTTCTGTTTCCCTGAAGAAAGAGTCAGAGATTTGAAACGACTTCAAGTTTGAGTAAATAAAGACAGAATTATAATTTAAGGAAACGTTTCTGGGGGGGAAGTGTGCCAAAACAGAAAGTCAAAGGGGACCATAGATGATGTATTATCTTTAAGGATCTGTTTTATATTGAGTAAATATTTGCATATACACTACAGTTCAAAAGTTTAGATTCTGTGAGATTTTGTGTTTTTGAAAGAAACCTCTTATGTTCACCGAGGCTACATTTATTCAATCAAAAATACAGTAAAAGCTGTAATATTGTGAATCAGTATTACAATTTAAAATGACTTTTTTATTTTAATATATTTTGTAATTTTTGCAATGCAATTAAAGCTGAATTTTCAGCATCATTTCTCCAGGCTTCAGTGTCACATGATTGTTCAGAAATCACTCTTTTGCTGCTCAAGAAACATTTATTATTATTATCAATGTTGAAAACAGTTGTGCAGCTAAATATTTTTATTGAAAACCCTTATACATTTTTTCCAGGATTTTTTGATGAATATAAAGTTCAAAAGAACAGCATTTACTTAAAATATAAATTAAGGGAAAAAGTAAAAATCTTTACTGCAACTTGATGAATTTAATGCATATATAAATGTATTTCTTTTAAAAAAAAAAGTGTGTGTGTATATAAACCCTCCAAAATGTAGGAAAAAAAAAAACAATAGTGAAGTTTCATGCAATGACACGGTTTCTGAAAGCGTCAGTGAGCTCACAGAAACAACCTTTGACTGCTGATGAAATTAGAACAGGACTCGACAGGCCTACAGCCTGGGTGCCAAATGGCGACCGAAACCCACGACAACAGACGAAACCTGGCAGCACCGTGAGGATAGGGAGGAGGGACGTTACGGGGAGGGCCAACAAACTGAAGGAGTAATGCAAAGTGCACAGTCAGTTACACACAGGCCCACACTTGTCCCAAACGGGGGGGGGGGGGCGG
>NW_015554139.1:1855303-1869295 GCF_001515605.1 Sinocyclocheilus anshuiensis
TATTATTATTAATAAATTATATTTATTATTATTGTTGTTGTTATTATTATTATTAATACAGAAATGAATTAGGATAACTGTTAATATATTTTATGTGCATCCTAACTCTCGACATTGATTTCATTCGTTTGACAGTCTGAGGTGAAACACATTCAACGCTTTCACTCAAACATGTACTTCGCTAAACCTTCAGATCTTTCACCCCCAGTGATGAGGCACATGATTAAAAACAAGCGTGTACTTCTCATCTCAAACCTCATCTATCATTTCAATGCCCCCATAAGCCTGTTGCACACTTTTCCCTTTATTCCACCTCTCCTCCTCCTCAATCGAGCTGTGTGAACGTGCCCGCGAGGTATTCCCACCGTCACTCACAGCCTGGGAGAATGAAGTACACAAACATACACACGCACAACCCTACGGGCTTAACACGGCCGTGCTGGTTTCGATGAACAACTGATAGTGGCCTGGAGCAGCATAAAATGGACAGAGACTGAACATGCATACAGAGCTAGACGTGTCACTGTTATTGTTTTATAATAATGTCTTGCATTCTTCTATGGATTACGCAATCAATTGGGAAACCATCGAAACCTGTTGCCTGTGCACTGTAAATGACTTCAAGCTTAAAGGGATAGTTCTTCCTTTGACATACTTTCTTCCATCAAACACAAAAGGAGAACTTTTTAAGAATTGTACTGGTCAAACATTAAAAATGCAATCCCCTGCAACCGGATCATTGAGTTAGTGAGTCGAGAACGAGTCAGGTTTGTGAATGAATCCAGACCTGTTTTGTAAACCGTATCAACAGATTCACTGAAAAGATAACTGCTACTTTTCATTTCACACGAATGCACCTAGGATGAATGTAATAACACATGAGTAATATTAACTATTTTTAAGGTGCTTTTGCATCCTATTTGAAGTCAGTCTCCATTCACTGCAATAAAAAGTACAAATTCTCCAAATTTCTCCTTTTCTGTTTCCCTGAAGAAAGAGTCAGAGATTTGAAACGACTTCAAGTTTGAGTAAATAAAGACAGAATTATAATTTAAGGAAACGTTTCTGGGGGGGAAGTGTGCCAAAACAGAAAGTCAAAGGGGACCATAGATGATGTATTATCTTTAAGGATCTGTTTTATATTGAGTAAATATTTGCATATACACTACAGTTCAAAAGTTTAGATTCTGTGAGATTTTGTGTTTTTGAAAGAAACCTCTTATGTTCACCGAGGCTACATTTATTCAATCAAAAATACAGTAAAAGCTGTAATATTGTGAATCAGTATTACAATTTAAAATGACTTTTTTATTTTTATATATTTTGTAATTTTTGCAATGCAATTAAAGCTGAATTTTCAGCATCATTTCTCCAGGCTTCAGTGTAACATGATTGTTCAGAAATCACTCTTTTGCTGCTCAAGAAACATTTATTATTATTATCAATGTTGAAAACAGTTGTGCAGCTAAATATTTTTATTGAAAACCCTTATACATTTTTTCCAGGATTTTTTGATGAATATAAAGTTCAAAAGAACAGCATTTACTTAAAATATAAATTAAGGGAAAAAGTAAAAATCTTTACTGCAACTTGATGAATTTAATGCATATATAAATGTATTTCTTTTAAAAAAAAAAGTGTGTGTGTATATAAACCCTCCAAAATGTAGGAAAAAAAAAAACAATAGTGAAGTTTCATGCAATGACACGGTTTCTGAAAGCGTCAGTGAGCTCACAGAAACAACCTTTGACTGCTGATGAAATTAGAACAGGACTCGACAGGCCTACAGCCTGGGTGCCAAATGGCGACCGAAACCCACGACAACAGACGAAACCTGGCAGCACCGTGAGGATAGGGAGGAGGGACGTTACGGGGAGGGCCAACAAACTGAAGGAGTAATGCAAAGTGCACAGTCAGTTACACACAGGCCCACACTTGTCCCAAACGGGGGGGGGGGGGCGGGAGCTCACAGAAACAACCTTTGACTGCTGATGAAATTAGAACAGGACTCGACAGGCCTACAGCCTGGGTGCCAAATGGCGACCGAAACCCACGACAACAGACGAAACCTGGCAGCACCGTGAGGATAGGGAGGAGGGACGTTACGGGGAGGGCCAACAAACTGAAGGAGTAATGCAAAGTGCACAGTCAGTTACACACAGGCCCACACTTGTCCCAAACGGGGGGGGGGCAGCGGAGCATCTTTCAGCTGACATTCTCGTAATATCATTATGTTTTTATGGTGACTGAAAGGCTTACTGTTGAACCTGGGAGGGAAAAATGCTTTCTGCTGATGAAACTGTTTCGCTGAGCTGATTCACCACTAAATCACCACACAAACAGAACACGGCAGAATTTGAAGAAGAATTACAAAATACAGTTACGCAGCAAAGTTAAAAGTGTACAGCAACACACCTAAGCATAAATCTGGGTAGTAATAATACTAGCAAGCACCACAATTAAAGCAAATAGGCAACTTCCTCATGGGAAAATACGTTAGCTTTCTGAAAAAAGATCCATTAAATAATGCTCGCCGTCTTGTACCAGAGAGATCTAGACCCGATCCAAAAATCATAACATTTCATCTTAGCGACAAGAATACAATGGCTGGTGACAGTTAATGCTACAGTGAAAGATAAAAGAACGGGACCAACTAATTTCCATTCATCTATATACATCAACCACATCAAATCTATGCACACTTTATTATCTTTAAATCCATTCCGCAGATTTTCTCCCAAAATCAGCACAGAAAATGTGAAATCGTATCAGTCACGTGCATCAAAGCAGTACTGGAACTTGTGTCATTGTTTGTTGAACTTGTAGTTCATTTTAGAGCCTTGGCAGAAATAAAGACTGTCAATTAATATTTTGGGTTTCACTGTCACACAAAGCAATCATATGACTTGGTATAAAAAGCACACAAATCATATGGACTAGACAATTTTGCTTTTACTGTATTATTTTGTCCTTTTTTGAAGCTTAAAGTTGAAAAAGAGCTACGTGAAGATTCTTCAAATTTCTCCATTTCTGTTCCACAAAACAAAATATTTTGGGGTGAAATATATTTATTTAGGTTTATCATCTTTTTTCAGGTTCGGCAAAGCAGTATCTTCTCCTCGTTCTCTGTGTACAGTTAATGTAATTCCATTTTAAATTTGTAATGTACTAACAGACGCATAGACCAAGAGACTATACTGTATATCCACAGCAGGGCGAGGTTCTGAGCTGTGAGAGGTGTATAAACTGGTTTTAAGGCGGTGAATAACTATAGCCAGGCGAACAGGTATGAGAAGGGGCTGTTGAGCGTTTTTTTTGGACGTTTATAATACAAGCCTTAACTTCCCTCCTGGAAGTTCAGTTCTCATTAAAAATTCTCCATAGATGTTCACAAAGTAAAAAAAAAAAAAAAAAGATAGAATTATGTCAAACAGCAGTTTCCTTTAAATATCATTTGCTGTGACAGCAAAGGGGAATTTTCTTAAAATAATTACCAGGTAGTGTGGTGAAAACGGTCAATTCCTCTTACTACATACTGTGTGGCTTGCTGACTTAAAAACAAAGAGCTCTCAGTATGTGGGTTGCAGATTTACTGCCAGCCTCACTAATGCTACAGCCTAACCTCATTACAAAAAAAAAAAAAAAAGTAATTTCATTGGAGAGAAAGTGTAACCGTAAGGTCAACAGAGCCACCCAAGTTGAGCTGTCATTTTCACCCATCACTGAAATCAGATCAGCTCTCACCACAGCTGGTTCTGGTGGAAAGAGCTTTCATCCTGGAGAACATCCAAAAACACCTTCACAAAGATCTAAGAAAGGTCACGCCAAAAGCTTGTATAAAATAGTGGGCGTACAGGAGTCAGTTTCCATCAAGGGTTGGGGGAAAAAAAAAAAAAACTATTTTCATATATTCATAATTAAGATTCTAGACGTGAGCCATGCAATGGCCACACAGCAAATCTACTAAAAATAATGAATAACATAGTAAAGTTAACTATGTGAATTAAGAGCCAACAGTAATGTATTTAATAATTTTAAAAGGCGAACAGTTGGCAGCACAAATGGTATGGAACAAGCTATTTACCAAAGGTTGGTGCCTTAATTAGCTAATTTAATAAATGGCATAAATAACATGTATAATGTCTCAGTAAAGCACAGTGGCTGAGGTGCTGGTGGTGGGTTTGTACCTGGCAATCTGGTTGACATAAGGCTTCAGTTCATTTGGCTCATAGGCTCGGGCGAAAGCCCAGCACACGTAGCAGGCTGCATCACGTACGTTCGATCCCAAACTGCATGCGCCCCTTTTCTCATCATATGTCAGAGCTTTTATAATCAGAGGCACCACTGTAGAATGCAGACAAAATATTAGTATGCAAAACTAATTACTTTTGTAATCTAAAATATTTCCCAAAATTTATATATGCATTTATTTGATCAAAAATACAGTTAAAAACAGCAACATTGTCCAATATTATAACAATTTATAATAACTGTTTTTTTTTTATATATTTTAAAATGTAAATTTCTGTTTTGCCAAAGCTGAATTTTCAGCATCATTACTACAGTCTTCAGTGTCACATGTTCCTTCAGAAATCATTCTAATAAGCTGATTTGATACTCAAGAAAAAAATTGCTCTTATTATTGTCAATGTTGAGAGTTGTGCTGCTTAATGTTTTTGTGAAAACCGTGATACTTCAGGATTTCAGGATTCTTTGATGAATAGAAAGTTCAAAAGAACAGCATCTATTTGAAACAGAAATCTTTTGTTAAATTATAATTGTCTTTACCAACACTTTTGATCAATTTAATGCATTCTTGGTGAATAAAAGTTTTAATTGCTTATAAAACATCTTAATGACTCCACACATTGATTGAGATTATTGCACATTCATAATAAAATGTGAGTGGTGCATAAATACACACAGACACACACAAAAGGGAGAGAGTATTGATAGTTGACCATTGGAAGAACCTCATTACAAGGAATTGTCTTCTAAAATCTTCAGGTGGAGCTGAAATTGAGTTCATGATTCATGCTGTGTATGCAAATAAACGTGAATCAATTTTTCAAAACAACCCTAAAATCTACAATTAAATTTAGTTACATTCAAATAAGATCCAGATCTGGCGAAAAATAACTGCATTTTCATAACCATGCTGAAAGACACTTCACATCAGGTGTAGCGCACACATTTGGATTCATGCAAATCTCACTGGTTGTCCTCAATATCTCCACACCCCTCTGACAACATCCTCAAACCTGCTTCACACCTAACTCTACCACTCCTGGGCTAATTCAACCATTCAGGCAAACAAAAGCCACAAACAGTCTTGTCTGGCTTCTCATCCATGTGGATTCTTGCTAGCTGGTGAGATAGGAGGCAAACTAGCAATGCATCGTGGCTTGGGGCTTGCCAAATATCAGGCACATTGATGCTGCCTCAGGGCTCTACTGCTTGGGCATAGACTCCACCCCACAGAGTCAACACCTCAGAGAGGACGTGAGAGACTCATCAGAAACTAGACGGAACACCTAAACGAACAGACACCCACTCTCAAGGACAACCACATCGTCCAAACTTTTCCACTGTGGGACCATCATACGTTTCAGGAGGTCCACTGTGGACATACATCCATTGACGATACATCCAACATCCCAAACAACGAGTCTAAATACAGGTAAGGCTGCAACAATGTCACTAAGATTTCCAATGGTAACTGTTCTTATTGCTGTTCACATGTACTTTTAGCGTTTGTAAAGGCTGAATTGTTGATGTACTTTGTAGCAGGTGATTCAGGGGTAGCTCTAAATTGCTGACAATTGATGCACCTGTTACACTACATCGGGTAGAAAATATTCTAATGTATTTGCCATGTGGTTGTACATGTAATATTCAGTCTATATCTTAATAACCAAAAAATTCCATTTAGAAATGTAAAGTCTTATATTATGCTGAAATCACAAGACATCGTTGTACCCAAAGAAGAATGACTAAAAACCACGAAACAAGGAAACGAGATATACAACAGCAAACTGAAATACAAAAATACAAAAATTATTTAAATTGTGCCTTGAGGAGGGAGCGGCTTCGTATGAAACATGGGAGCCAAAACCTGAGCCACCACTTCTTGCGACAGCCTGTGACAAACAGGTTCCTTAAGGTGGAGTCATTTTCTGCATAACTTGCCTGGCAGTCTCTTTCGTCAATCTTCTGCTTCCCAATACAAACCTTCAGGCCCCAAAATCTTTGCACTTACCGGACCATTATGTATCCTGATTGTTGTGCAGAATTGTAGAAGTAATTTCCTTCAAGCACTGAAGCAGTCCAATTGGTTGCAGATGTTATAACAGACTAAATTTCATTCTAATAGCTCTGGTAGCTTCTCTACATTTACAGTGTAAGTGAGATACATTTTTAAATGTCTGGAGTTTGTATCCTGCAGGTAAGGTCATGGGAAACAGGTGTATGTGGTTTCCCACGCCATCAGGTTTTGAAAAAGGGGAGCATGTTTCTACAGGCCTACTCTGGCTTCAGCAGTGCAGCTAGAGCATGTCATGCTAATACGCAGACCAACAAACAATACAGAACAGCTACAGCCTAGTTAAAAAGTTAAGGGAAAGTGAGCATGCAAACTTTCGTTTTATTGGGTCACTAACCTTTCTGACCCAACAAACAGAAGACGCTCTGCTCCAGGGTGTGGCAAAACGGTTAATCTTTTTCTTTTTTCTTTAAGGCTGACAAACCACATAGTATTGGATTTGAACAACTGCACCAGTATGGACACTCTCCAGGGAAGAAAACCGAAGAAACCCCATTACATTCCCCGCCCTGCTGGCAAACCATTCAAATATCAGTGTTTCCAATGTCCCTTCACCTGCAACATCAAGTCTCATCTCTTCAACCACATGAAGTATAACCTGTGCAAGAACTCCATCTCTCTGGTGTCTCAGCGCATGGAACAGACAGGGAAAACGCAGAGAACTTCCCAGCATAATTTTCCCTTCAACCACAAGAGTAAAGAGCCACCCCTGGAAGCTGAAGCCAGCAAACCTACAGAAAGGGTCAACGACAAGGTTGAACAAGAGGAGATGGGTAAAGGAACAAGAGAAAAGCCTGAAAGTCCCATCAAGGAGGTCACTAAAGATGTCCCTGAGCCAATCTGTGAGACCAGGGACAAAAATGGAGACATAGACATTGAACAGAACAAAATATCTTCAGCTTTCTCACCGGTTGCACGAACATGTGAAAGCGAAGCTCTATCTCGGTCTCCACACAAAGATGATCAATCATCTTCAGCCATTCCTCAGTTTTACCACCAAATGGCACCCTGGGTCCCACCTGCTTCCACAGCACCGCTTCTTCCTCTAATAACGGACTATCCGTCATACATGGTATCTGAGAGGCCCTTGCATTCTCTCTACACACCCTACTCACACAACCAAGCAAACACCCCAGCCTACCAACTTACACCTCGAGAGACCCAAAGACCTCTTGTTCCATCACCTTTGGTCCCACCTAGTACTTCCCTTCTCCATCCTTATCACTACAGATACGGCCATTCTATTATCCCTGGTCCACCTCTACCCTACAGCCTCTACCAACACCCTGAATTTTCCATGTCCTTACAGAGAACCAGGTATCTTCCTCTGGATGTGTACAGCAACAGATTTTATCCTCGAGAGTATGGAGGGCATCTAGTACCCCTACCTCATCCTGATTCTTACAGCAGACTTCCTGAGGACAGGGCTTTCCAGGAGCACAATACAGTAGACAAAGGTACTCGCCAGAGTCCTTTAGCAGGGTGTGCCGCCTCCGGGTCTCCAGACAGGCCTAGTACCGCAGATGTCACCCAGCGGATCCCTGTTACACTCAGGCACGCTTCTCATGGGGAGTCATTCCCAGTTAGTCAATCACAGCATGTTGAACCAGCGGCAACTACAGCAACTGAAAACTTACCCAAGAAATCATGTGGACAAACTCAAGAGAGCATGTTACAAAATAAAGAGAGGTAGGTAAACTCTATGCAGCTATGTAATGACACTTTACATCACAATCAAATAAAAGAATATCTTGTCAGGTTGCCCACAAGAAAGTTAATGATTACTCTACTCTTTACATATCTTTACTTATCTTTTTAGGAATAAACCACAAACCACAGCTTCTGCAAGAAGCAGTGAGATTTCAACAGAAAAGGAAGACGAAGAAACCGAGGAAGAACCAGCTCCTCTTAACCTTTCAAAGAGGGACCGGGCCGTATCCAGCAACATGACACACCACTACTCTGACTGCGAGCTCCATTATGATTCAGAAAGTAGTCAAGAAGAAGCACCGCTCAACCTCTGCCTCAGGGTTCAGTCCAACAACCTAGCCTTGCCCAACACCACAGGCTCTGATACTCCAGAAAGACAAACCATTATAAATGCTGAGGTATGCACAATTGTTCCACCCAGAGAACAAGAAATAGACCCATGTGACCAGAGACACTCTGCTGCCTTCGCTCTGTGTCAGCTAGCTAGCTCAAAGGACATTATCACTGACTCCTCTATTGACCAACAAGAAATGACTGAGGGCCAGAACAGTCAAAGTCTTCCTCCCCCAGACAAGAGCCCAGCCAAAGACACTCCAGACACACCAAAACAGAGCACACTGGGACAAAAACGGGTAAACAATAGACCTCTGAGACACACTACCAAAAGAGCAAAGGTCAAAGAACCTGCTCGAACTCAAAGAAAGAGGTCACAAAACTGCTGATTCAGAGATCCCAAAGTGTGGACTGCTGCAATTCAGACAGAAACGAGCTCCAGTGAAAAGATCAATACTCAAGAGACTTTACAGGAAGACGGCCAACATCTACATTAAAGTCTTCAAATATTATTCTATTTATGTCTGTAAAATTGCTTGTCATTAGTGTTCAATGGTCATGGGATCAATTCCAAGGGTACGCATGAACTGGCAACTTTAAAGTAAGCTGCTTTGGACAAAAGCATTTGCTTAATGCATAAATGTAAATATAGATAATTCCAAAATATTCTTAGTGTATAACATTAAGGACTGATTGGAAGAAAAATGGCAGCCCAGATTGTACACTGAGAATCTTGTGTGCTTTGAGAAAACATGTAACAGATCATTAAAGGGAGGCGGGTGGTGGCATTTAAAAAAATAAAAATAAAGGATCTTGTTAAACTTGAAGTATTTGAATTAAGTGTTTGCATAAAGTGAATTATGTTTGCTTATAAATGTTTTTGAAACATGAGTATGGTGTAGGGGAGGTACGATGATTATAGCTATAATATTACAATTTATGTCAGAGGAAAAGAAAATCCAGAAGCTTTCAAACTGAATACAAAAAAATAAAAAAATAAATAAAACACAAGCCAACCATCTGAGAGACGGGAAGGAAGCAGCAGTCCTCTTCGGCCAAGCTCTGCAAGAGCCAAGCAGCCTCCATGCCAGGCATTATCTGTTTCCTGAAAACTATAAAATGTGAAGACATAAAAGTCATTGAAAAATACCTCACTAAGTATTTGAAAACACATCATAACATCTCTGCCTCCTTTTATATCATGACGCACCTGAAACACTCTAAAACAGACTCAACCACATCATCTGCAAGCTGTTTAGGTAGTCTACCAGTTACCCTTCCAATCCTGTAGGTGGTTAAAAGGAGAAAGACCAGTTAAACATAGAATATAACTCTAGGGATTATTACAGAGAAATATGGCATTAAAATATAGCACTATCACACCTAGACCAGATAACTGTTCTCACCCCTTGGCAGAAGACCATCTCACTATTGTCTCTTTGTCTTTCAGTCCCACCAACAGTTGTTCTGCAACAATGAATAAGCAAATTAGCAGTACATGAGAGCATTTAATAATTGAGCAAATAAAACAAACAGATATGAAAATGTGCATGAATACTTACCAATGATATTTTCTACCTCCTCAGGTATGTCGTAGTCTTCCTCCTGACTGACAGACTCTAGATCAGGTTTTGTAGCCTCTACACTTTCAGTGACAGAAGACTGGGCCAGGTTCACTGCGAGTGACCGACTTCCTCTCTGGTATCTAGATGTAGTCATACAAAATTCTTACAAACTAGCTTATACTTTTAAGCATCCTTTGTTTCATTTCATCATATTTTGTCAATACGTCATCACTCCTCAATTACCTCCATTTGGCCAAACGTGGTTTTAGAAAGGTCAAGCCAAGTCTCTGGACCACTTTTACACCCAGCTTACGCAATGTGGCCTGGTTACTCTCCGCTATTCTCTTCTGATTCAGGCACTGAAGCACTGTTGGGGCTTTGAACGGTCATGTAAAATTAGTAAGCATTTATCTATGTTCTGGTTTTATAGAGACCAAAGAAAGACCTAAAGGACATATACATACCATATTGCAGGAAATCATCACGTTTCCCGTGCTTGAAGAGCTGGGCCTGGTGAGAAATAATATATTTATTAAAAATCAAAATATTGATGAGATTATTTTCAATTATTTTAAACATTTTATCAAAATCTAAAAAACCCTGCGGTACACATACCCCTAGGTGGTAAATAATGAACTACCCTAACGACCCACTTGAAATCTGAGCGATACTTTATCTATACTGTATATCATCAAGTTGATATTAAGCCAAATTTACTAAACCCATTTTCAACATGTCTGAATCCCGTTAATCTTAGTGCCAGCAGCAGTTTCAAGTAATTATCAAGTTTAAAAGTGCACCGCACATGTTCCTGCTCACAGCCTTGTGGCACTTAAAGCATATATGCAAAACACTGATTGCAGTTTTAGCACCCCAGGCATTCTCATCGCACAAAGCCAGTTTTGAGCGCCTCGGGTGATAGAGACGCGCTTCACAAAAGAATAACAGCAGCAGGATCGTTTTCACAGCTCTCTGGACTTTAAACCATGCATGATGTTTCATTGCAAAGAAACTAATTCTGATAAAGATCAGTCACTGCAATGAGCGATTATCAGCATTTTAACACAGCAGTGTAAAAAAAAATACAGGTAGGAGGGCATGTAACCGCTGCCTCTCTAGGATTTAGCAGGTATCTCCAGCAAATACGTGCAGCTACTAAACAAGTGCAGGAATTACAGGCCTAAAGGAGGCCCATTCACACCTAGAACAATGACTATAAAGATAACTATATTAACATCTACTGCAAATGACAATAATATTCTGTTTATTATTGCCAAGCATTTGAATGTTCAATATTTTCATTCTCCTGAAAAGAAAAGGAGGAAGTGGAGAACATAAACAGTCCTACATGTGACTGGAGGCTCACCAGAGATTGCAAAGCTCCATCAAGGGTCACAGTTCCCTCCATGGTAACCTCACTGGTCTGAGAGATGGTTGTCAGACACCAGTCCAGAAAATCACCCAGACGCTTCTGCTTCACATCTGGACGAGTCACAAACCTGTGCCGATAACACAAATCCTTCAAGCAAAGAAATAATCTAAAAGTGTTTAAACAGTGCCCTCTACTGGTCAGGGAGTAAAGCTGTCAATATTTTACAATAAACACCACTTTTGGATATCATAAGAGTGGAAATCATTTCTATAACATACGAAAACTATGCTGGGCAAAATCTTTTTTTTTTTTTTTATCAGAATTTTAACTAAACAGCCATTTAAACAAGTGGATTCAACATGATAGACAAATAAATAAATGAATGAATAAATAAATAAATAAATACAAATTTAAGTGTAAAACTCAAATGAATCCAAGGAAGAACAATATTTAATCATGTTTAATTATATGCACCAATATACTGTACATTAGTAGACTAAAGTACTAAACAACAAAATTTATCTGCTTATACATTTTACTAAAACACTTTATTATATGAAGACTTATGACTGATGATGCAAATGAGTCACTTAATCAGTGTTTGGAATATATTATCAGTTTGAAATGATTCATGAAAGAGAATTGAATTGAACCAGCTCAAAGGCTGTATTGTCTACTTAAGTTTAATAAGAGGCATTTTTAAATCATTTTAGTCTTAACACTCTCATTCTGGTAAGACACAGAAGCATGGTGGATACTGTCTAATGAGACACTCTTTAGAAAATGGCCAAAAAAAAAATGTTAGGTTTACACTGTTGCTTAATTTTATATTAATTTTGCCAGGCAAAACATTTAATTATTTCACATATTGCCCAGTGTTACACAGATAATAAACACACATATAGGGGAAAGAACACATAACATGTAACTTACTTCGATACCAGCACTGATGCAGCATCTCGAGATTTGTCACTCACTCTGAGAAAGGACTGCAGCAAAAATAATTAATGACACATAGGTAACGATAAGTATAAGTTTAAAAAATATGATTTGCAAAACTGACAATAAAAAATAAAAAAAATGCTTACTAATTTGACTCATTCACATACAATACAAACGTTGACAAGTCTATGAGTGGTCTGTGATTGTGTGTGTTACCTTGGCAACAGCCAGAATCCGATCCATGATGGACTCTCTGTTCAGCCCGGGGTCAGTGGACAGGTGGCCGTCCAGACGGGACAAGTCAAAGGGAATGAGACATGTCATGGAGAGCCAGAGGAGGAGTATGTAGCGTGTTTCCCAGGTCTAATACAGAAACATACAGTCACTACCTAGATGATCTTGTGCTTTTGGAAGGGTAAATTACAAGTAACACACATGGATGCTATTTTCCAGATGTGATAAATGGTGACCTGCTGCAACTACTTACTACCTGAAGCTATTCACTGTGGATTTCTTGGAAGGACTTCCAAGAAGGGTTTTATGACTGTTTGTTGGCACAAAAAAACTTAAAAGTCCCCCTGCAGTCAATATTGTTATCCCTTAAAACTCACCTTTGATAATAAAATGACACATTTAAAGGGGCCATATGATGCGATTTCAATTTTTCCTTTCTCTTAGGTTTAAGATTATGAACCTGACGTACGAAGAACGGGCCCCAGGTCTAGTATAAAGAATGTTTTTGCTCAGGTAGCCGAAATGTCCACCCAATAGAGAAAAGTTTTGCTCAGAAAAAAAATTTAAAAAAATTTAGAGGGAACATTAACCACAGGGATTCTTTAACTAACATTATAAGTGAAATTTAGGGGGGAAATTCAAATATATGATCTGACCTGTGTAAGAACTCTAGACATTAATTTAGCTTGTATGATTATGTGTTACACTGTGGGGCTCATTACAGAGCCTATGATAAGTAACCTCAGTGTCTTTTGGGTCCTGTCTGCATAAAAGGTCCAGAACCGGCTGAACATCTGACACCTCATGGGGGAACAGCTGCATGAAGATCTTGTAGCCTCTGACCTGCGGAAGCACCAGGAATCACAAAATCAAGACACAAACTCACAAATCACTCTTTCTGTGGTTTCAGAGAGATTATCAGTCAAACTTAGAGAGATGTACACCATCTTGCCTTTGAGATGATATAGAGAAATTTGAAACAGAGATGGACCATTGGAGGTGGCGACTTCTCATTGCGGATCATCTCCAAGAGCATGTTCAGCATCCACTCTGCACAACAGCAAATACAGCGTTACTAACGCTGTTCAATCACAAAGCACATTCATCATGCCCATCACATTCATCGCTTTAACTTACCTAAGTGAGGATCCAGAAGATGTGGCTGTTCTTGGTAGCGATCCATGATAACTGCAAAAAGTTACCCAACGCACAGCTTGACATTTTAAACATGTCATCTTGTATTTTCTTATATCATGTTATATATTGTGCACACAAAAAAATTATAAAAACACACATCATCATACTCTTTTGCATTTCAATAAACAATAGCCAAGTAGATAGATACAGACAGACAGATAGATAGATAGATGCAGTCAGACAGATAGAAAGAAAGATACAGACAGACAAAGAGATATATAGTTAGACAAACAGATAGATAGACAGATAGATACAGACAGACAGACAGACAGACAGACAGACAGATAGATAGATAAGACAGACAGACAAAAAAAAAT
>NW_015554139.1:1869340-1871393 GCF_001515605.1 Sinocyclocheilus anshuiensis
GACAGACAGACAGACAGACAGACAGATAGATAGATAGATGCAGTCAGACAGACAGATATATAGATAGATAGATGCAGTCAGACAGATAGAAAGAAAGATACAGACAGACATAGAGATATATAGTTAGACAGACAGACAGACAGAGACAGACAGACAGAGACAGACAGACAGAGACAGACAGACAGAGACAGACAGACAGAGACAGACAGACAGAGACAGACAGACAGACAGATAGATAGATGCAGTCAGACAGATAGAAAGAAAGATACAGACAGACAAAGAGATATATAGTTAGACAAACAGATAGACAGACAGACAGACAGACAGATAGATAGATGCAGTCAGACAGATAGAAAGAAAGATACAGACAGACAAAGAGATATATAGATAGATGCAGTCAGACAGACAGATAGATACATAGATAGATGCAGTCAGACAGATAGAAAGAAAGATACAGACAGACAAAGAGATATATAGTTAGACAAACAGATAGATAGATAGATAGATGCAGTCAGATAGATAGATAGATAGATAGATAGATAGACATGACAAACTGTCTTACCCACAAATTTCTCGATGGTGGCCTCTCTGCTGACCGTGTCGTGATGAATGTCCGGGAGATTGTTGATGAGAGCTCGAGCCTCTCCTCTCTCACTGAACTCGGACAGCAAACACGCCTCAGTGACCACCTCTGGCTCCTCTCCATCACACACAGCCTCCATCGCCGACATCATCTGTCGCTGTAATGGCAGGGATCTTTCTGATTTATCAGAATTAAAATGCGCTAAACGTGCGTGTTAAGGTTTGTTTCGAGTGTCTCCGACCCAATAGTATCCAGCTGGATATATCTCCTCAGACTAGAAGATCTGACAGATTCAAGCTGAAGTCGCCACCGCTCACAATGACGCACTAATTTCTCTTCAAACTCCAGCTGCAGTAACTTCTCAGTTTCTCTAATACACTGCAAAACATACATTAAAAGCGACTCCCTGTCTTCATCAAAAGATTTACAAGTCGTCTTAAAAATGGCATAATCTGATAAGTGCGCAGTGAAAGAAGTATAATGCATCCGGCGCATTATTATGATGATGATCGCACTGGCGCTGTCGCGCACGGCAACGGCAAGTAGAGAGGATCAAAAGAAATAAACAAACGCGTTTTTTATTTCAAGTTTGGAGTCTCTACAACGTGACGGAAATGTTAAAAGCTTATTTTCCGTCATAAAATGTTTTTACTACAATGTCGTAGTTAATATACTAAAAGGAACAATAACTAAACGGGCCTATCAGTATTAAAACTTAGCTTAGCCACCACAGTCATCAATAAACTCTCATTGACGAAGATATTTATTTTACAAAACCATCCACCCATTTTCCGAACCTAAACTTAGTATCACGGGATTTTACATTAATTTAACAATTAATTTAAAGTAAGTTAATGATGATGACTATATTACTGGTTATTGTGAATTCTTTTTCAGCAGGCTGGCCATATTATTTGAAGCTAGTAGCCATTTCTTCAGACACAATTTGGAGACAAACGTTTTTGATATGGTCAGGTTATGGAATTGCCAACTTCCACACTACCAGGATTTTTTCAGTCGTAAAAATTTACTTGTAGCTTCCTGCCAAGGAAAACACACAGAGGTAACTATTGGAGGTTTTCATTACAATCAAAAACACACCAACACAAAGTTGTTTTAAACGTTTTATTTGAATGTCCAAACATCCTTTATATATCTGATGAGACTCCCGCAAGCTGCAAGTTTACAGTACAACAAGCTCACTAGCTCTTTTAATAAGATGTTTTAAATCATCAGTAGATTAACAGTTAGCAACTTTTGAAATGCAACTTATCATATGATGCTACTTAGTGCACACGTTTTAAATCAAGCAGTCTTGTAAATGAGGCTCTCTTCAAGAGCATAATCATGTGGTCAAGTTAAAGTGCAATTCGTAAAAAAAGGAATTATGTATTTTAAACAACTTATTTTTGGCCATTGTTTGGAAGCATAATTGTACAGTTTTATCTTACAAAATTATATATATATATA
>NW_015554139.1:1873137-1873757 GCF_001515605.1 Sinocyclocheilus anshuiensis
TTTTTTAAATCTGTGTAAATTATATTAAGACAACAGACTTTTTCATCTTGTCAATGCATCCACCTTCATTAATGATGACTTTATGAATCAGGGTGCATCTACTTTGTTAGATCCTTCATAATCCGTAGAGAAGAACCCCTGTAGCCACCACCAAAATGATTCCAGTGGTTCAGATAGTGGAACAGCTGGTATAGTTGTTGCCTCTTTGCAAAGCCAGCGGCCTTGGGGATCTTCTCATGGTAAGCATTGTAAAACGAGCTCCCAAAACCACCAAACATGCCAGAAATAGCCAGTTCGAACTCTGAATGGCCATAAAACGATGCTGGGTCAAAGATGATGGGACCGTCAGAACATTCGGCCACATTTCCTCCCCAGAGATCTCCATGCAGCAGAGCTGGAACCACCTCTACGTCTGTAAACAGCTGATGGATCTTCAGCTAAACAAAGAGAAACTTGAATAATTTGTCTGAAATACATATGCAGCACTGTATGTAGGCTTAAAGACTGAATCATTAGCTTGTCATTAAATAAAAGGGATAAGGGATGTTTAAAGGGGTGGTTCACTGTTTTTTTTTCTAGGCTTGATTGTGTTTATGGGGTGCAGTCTAACATGTGTTAAT
>NW_015554139.1:1874735-1875479 GCF_001515605.1 Sinocyclocheilus anshuiensis
TTTTTTTAAAAATGCATTATTTTTCACATAATTTACCTTTATTCCACACCGCTCTGTGCCTTCTCTGAGAAACGGGCTGATCTTTTCCCGTTTTTATGAAGCCCCGCCCTCAGAAATAGGCGATGGACTCTGATTGGTTAGCTAGCCCAGTGTGTTGTGATTGGCTAAACCGCCTCTAGTACGCATCCCGCCCCTCTCCTCAGCGGTATGTGCTCCGGTTGTATTGTAAACAACGGCATCGTTAAAAGGTTAGTTCAGTCAAAAATGAAAATTAGGCTGCGTTTCACTCACCCCCGATGCATCCTAGGTGTATATGACTTTCTTCTTTCAGACGAATCCAGTCGGAGTTATATTAAAAATTCATGCATGAAAAAATAATACCGTCTTGTACCGTGAAACCGGTATAATTTTGAAAAATACCGTGATATAAATTTTTGGTCATACCGCCCAGCACTAGCTCCGGTTGTATTGTAAACAGCGGCATTGTTAATATCGTTTATCAGTTTGAGCCCGATTGAGAAGCAGAGGATATTATTGAAGAGGATCGTGCAGAACCTGTGCAAGCACGGCTTTTAATGGTAGGCCTATGTTTTTTGTTTGTTGTCTCATACTTTTAGATAAAGCTTTAATATAGTACGGCAACTGCACGCACGTCCATGTATAAATAAGTATAATTAGAACAGTTCATTGTTGGAGCTGAGCTGAATGAGAGAGAGAGAGAGAGAGAGATGCAGAGTGTGTGCA